>NC_084599.1:36075249-36077749 GCF_033807715.1 Cololabis saira
AAAAGAGGTATTACAAGGTAATTAGGGAACTTTACAAGTACCCCCGGATGTATTTTGTTGCGGCTGACAGTCGAGCTGGCTGTTTCGGACCGCAGTGATCCGACAGGCTGCTTCCTCGCTCGTTCACCGACGACCACGAGAGCGGCATCTATCCTGTCATTAACCCGTCATGACCTGAGGCTCATTTAAAAGTGTCCTCTGAAGCCTGTCAGGAACTGCTGCCCACTAAAACCTTTTATTTCTCCGCCTCTGAAGGAAGAAGAAAGACAGATTTGAGAGTACCTTCTGCTTCTGTTGACATTTCCCTGATATTCTGAAAAAAAAAAAAAAACATGTTTGCGTCTTTTGAAATGAGCATCACTCCCCGCCTGAAGAGTAAAATAATGTGTTTCATGAGGTCTTATTTCACAAAGTGCTGATTTATTCCACTCAGAATTAATTTCAAGGGGCAAAAATGAAGTAAAATGTTTATATAAATATGAATCACAGTCTTATTGTGATATGAGCAAATGAAAATGGCATTTAATCTCCCCTATGTGGCAACTGTTCAAAGACCTGCACTTCTGAAGGAACGAACCAAAAAAAGGTGCACGTGCATGCATGCAGACACACACACACACACACACACACACACACACACACACACACACACACACACACACACACACACACACACACACACACACACACACACACACACACACACACACACACACACAGAGCCTTTGTTATGTTGAGAGCATTTGTCTCTGTACGGCAGAGAGGGGTTAAAATCCGATTGAGTCGATATCACTGGAGAATAGCACATTCGGTGTTCAGCGAGTGTGTGCACGGCTTGTGTACACGTGTGTGTTTGTGTGTAGAGCAACGCGGAGCCCAGGGACTTCCTCCCTCTCCGTCTGCAGCCCACAGTTGAAATAGAATTGAATAGTCTGAATTCTCGATGGTAAATGTTCACAAAGTCAATACCAACTGTTAAGTCTCCCCTGCATTGGGGTTAGGGGCATTACCATTTCTGAGACTTCATGAAAACACACACACACGGATAAACACACACACACACACACACGCACAGACAGTGAAGGCATACTCACCAGATGCCCCCTGAGATGAGAAAATATTTTTGAGTCTTTTGCAAAATGCTTACTGTACATCCTGCTGAAAAATTCCCTTTCAGAGAAACATGCTCATCGAAGGCTTGTTTCCATTTATGTTCGCTAATCTCAGAACAATGATTGGAGAGAGGCGCGCATCATTTTCTAAGTGACATCAGCGCCTGAGGGACAGTGGTGTCATTGATCTGCCTAAGCACCAAATCTGGTTCAACTCAAGAGGGTTCGAGCACGAAGAGGAAACGGGAAGCATATTATTATTTAGTTCAGAGAATCTGTGATAATAGAAATTTACAGGTTCGAAATAAGAATTGTGCTGGTGTGTTTGACCTCGCTACTTTGCAGGTTGTCTTCATGATACAGGTGAAGGTGTTGAGGTGATTCCTGGTCTGATTCCTGGCTGCAGCCTTTCCTGGTGGAGTTGCTTCTGACCGTCCACGTTCATTCTCCATCATCTATGGGGGTGATTTCTGACCCGGTACAGATCTGCATCCCTCCCAGCGGAGTGAGCCAGGTTTCAGCCCAGAAGTGTCTGGCCCAGGACTTGTTTTCTACATTTCCATGAAAATGTTGAAAACAAGTGGACTGACGAATGAATCTCACAGTCATTAGACAAGGATTTCAATTCATCCATCCATCCGCCCAGCCGTACATCATGTATCCATCCATCCATCTGCCCATCCATCCATCCATCCATCCATCTGCCCATCCATCCATCCATCCATCCATCCATCCATCCACACATCATCCATCCATCCATTCATCCATCATGCATCCATCCCCATCCATCCATCCATCCATCCATCCATCCATCCATCCATCCATCCATCCATCATCCATCCATCCATCCATCCATCCATCCGTCTGTCCACCATCCATCATCCATCCATCCATCATCCATCCATCCATCCATCCGTCTGTCCACCATCCATCATCCATCCATCCATCCATCCATCCATCCATCCATCCATCCATCATGCATCCATCCATCCATCCATCCATCCATCATGCATCCATCCATCCATCCATCCATCATGCATCCATCCATCCATCCATCCATCCATCCATCATGCATCCATCCATCCATCCATCCATCCATCATCCATCCATCCATCCATCCATCCATCCATCATGCATCCATCCATCCATCCATCCATCCATCCATCCATCCATCCATCCATCCATCCATCCATCCATCATGCATCCATCCATCCATCCATCCATCCATCATCCATCCATCCATCCATCCATCCATCCATCATGCATCCATCATCCATCCATCCATCCATCATGCATCCATCCATCCATCCATCCATCATGCATCCATCCATCCATCCATCCATCCATCCATCCATCCATCATGCATCCATCCATCCATCCATCCATCC
>NC_084599.1:36080249-36120249 GCF_033807715.1 Cololabis saira
AAACAAAACTGACCCGACTAAAATATCTTATCTTAATAAAAATGACAGATGTATTTCTTTCCTGAAATCTAAATTGAAAACATCGGAAACCTCTCATAAGATAACATTTGCCTTTCAATCATCCCACTTCGGACAAACAAACAAAACAATATTTTTGTTTAGTCCATCTGTTTGTGTTTTTTTCACTAAACTGCAGTTTCTAATATTCACCTATATTGTTCAGGCTGGACTCCCATCAGCCCACTCTGCTGTCACAATTCTCCCAAATAAGCGCCTTGAGAGGACATTTGGGATTTGAACTGAATTGAATCCGTCCTCAGCAGTGGACGTGGTTATCTGACTCTCAAGTGCGAAGGCACTTCTTAGCGATGCGGTAATGTTTCTAAACATGCAGCTCATGCTTCTAATACTAGATGACCAGACTCATCATCTCTCTCTCTCTTTTACCTTGAGTAACCAGTGCATCCGTCCTTGTGGAAGATAGACATCAGTCTCTTTAATAAGGCAACATCCCCCTCCACCACATCTCATTTATCGGTTTTATTCGCCTTTTTCTGTCCCTGATTGCATCACAGAACACCAGGAATGTAACTTTCAAAGATGCAGCTACCCAGTACTCGAGTTGTAAAAAAAGATCAGGGGGGATGGTGGATTTTATCATATGGGGACAGATAATTTGTGCTGATTACAAATATAATATATTACAAATAATAGCACTGACCAAAACACCTGCAGAAATACTGCAGGAATGACATAGCAGCAGTTAAATGCAGCCTTCTGTAAGCTTTAAATATCCACTGGGCTTACATCAAATACATCAAAACACAAGAATAAAAAACAGTTTTCTGAACTTATCAATATGACTCTGTCCTTCACAGGATAAGTCAAATAGATCACTGCAAAAACTCAAAATCTTAACAAGAATATTGGTCTTATTTCTAGTTAGAATTTCTCATTTTAGTAAAAAAAATCTCATTACACTTAAAAAAAGACTCATCACTGGAAAAAAACAACAATTTTCACCTGTTTCAAGTAGATTTTCACTTAAAATAAGTAGAAAAATCTGCATGTGGAACAAGATTTTATTGCTTGTAATGAGAAGATAAATCTTGTCCCACTGGCAGATTTTTCTACTTATTTCAAGTGAAAATTTACTTGAAACAGGTGAAAATTGTCAAATAAGTTATTTTTCTGGTAATGACTCTAAATTTTGAAATAGCAGTAAAACCACATTCATTGATGAAATGACATAAGGGATGGAAAGGGGGGATGATTTTGACCGTTTTTATTTCAGGGGGATGCCATCCCCCCTCATCCCCCCTCAACTCGAGTACTGCAGCTACCGGTTTTGGTATTAATCACCTCTCAACTGTGCATCGTCATGACTGTAGAAGTAAAAGTGCTCACTTTTAGCAGAGTAAGTGGCGTAATGAGCCTTTTTATAGCTCAAAGTAACTAGTTTTCTGTAGTTACTTCCACCCATTTCCAGGTAACCTGCCAAACGACGGACCGTAACGTTCATTTGTTGGTCTCTGCGCGGCTTCTGAATGGATGTAATTGGTTCTTGGCCCGGGTCAGGCGCAGGTTAGCGCCGTCTGCGGCCGAGTTTCACGCAGAGCTTCTGTGTAGAACTGTGACAAGTTAGTTTGGGGGAAATTTGCTACCCAGTGTGGCTGCTATCTTTTACGAGCATCGCGGCCTCTGAGATGTGCTGCTGGTCATTAACAGCGGGCCGGCGCGGACCTTTTACCAGCGCACAGTGTCTCATTGGCACGGCGAGCCGTAAAACCCCAGGCTCTGTCACTCCGTGTCATTTAAACCGGGACTGATTGGAAATTTCCCTGGCCTTTATGCTTCCCACCTTCCTCACTTGTTCTCTGCTGGCTGGTTCATGAATAATGAATGAGGATATGTGCAGGATGGAGCTCAGGTATTAATGCCGCTGAACCATCCTTTATTTTTTTGTGCTGCTAGCCGTTCCCTCTCTCTCCGCTGCCGCCGGTACTCCGGCTTTTTCCTCACCTGGTCTTTTCCTTCTCCTTTATTCCTCTTTGTCCGTCTGCTGCCGGCGAGCCGAGAGAAGGCAGAGCTCTGTCTGGGTTTCTCTCTCGCCCAGAGAGGTGTTCACTCCTCTCCTGGCCGTCACTGCGGGGGCCGAAAGGGTGGATAGAAACTCTGTTATGAGAGGGAATAACTTTTATATTATGGAAAAATGTAAAAGGCAGACAAAACCGGAGGACATGAATGAGAAGTTTGCCTTTTCCTGGATCTGTATGGAGCCAAATCAAGGCCAAAAGTTTTGCTAATTTGAAAATAAAATTTGAACCTGAAAAACCGTACTTGCCAGACTATGCCAGACTGTACAGTTCAACAGCCACACTTTAAAGTTTGACATTTCCCACTTCCACATACTACCAAGTACGGTCTAAAACAGCTTTTTAAACAGAAATGTGTCACTAATATCAGTTTTTTCCACTGACAATCACGTGAATATGGTGTATATACAGTGTTGAATCATACTTCTACTGATATCTTCTGCAACCTACGTTTTCTGAAGGCAACATGACTGAGGAACGTCCCCCGCCTTCTCTCTTTAGCTGTCACTCATGATGCCACGCCCCTCTCAGTTGATGCCACGCCCCCCACGCCAGATCGGGGCCAAAAGTCTGAACCTGAAAAAAAAATTTGAAACTGAAAAAAAAAGAATTTGAAACTGAAAAAAAAGAAGTGAAACTGAAAAAAAGATGTGAAACTGAAAAAAAAAGATTTGAAACTGAAAAAAAAATTTGAAACTGTAATAAAAAGATTTGAAACTGAAAAAAAGATCTGATACTGAAAAAAATAAAATTGAAACTGTAAAAAAGAATTTTCAGGTTCAAATTTTATTTTCAAATTAGCAAAACTTTTGGCCTTGATTTGGCTCCATAGATCTGCGATTATCTGCGCCACTATCTCGTTCAAGGGTATGACACGACCTTCCTCCTTTGTTCGCCCCTCTCCTGTCTTTCCTCCAGCTCTTCTCACGATCTGTCGGCTCTGGCCAGAGGAGCCCGGTGGCCGTCAAGGGCGTGAGGTAAAGGGAGTGAACCCTGGCAGACGGAGCACACACTCGTACTCGGCTGAATTATTGCAATTCCTCTATAACATTAACATTAAAATGAGCAGTACTCGAGTTGAGGGGGGATGAGGGGGGACGGCATCCCCCTTGAAATAAAAACAGTCAAAATCATCCCCCCTGTAAAACTGCCATCCCCCCTTTCCATCCCTTATGTCATTTCATCAATGAATGTGGTTTTACTGCTATTTCAACATTTAGAGTCATCACCAGAAAAATAACACCAGAAAAATAACTTATTTGACAATTTTCACCTGTTTCAAGTAGATTTTCACTTGAAATAAGTAGAAAAATCTGCCAGTGGGACAAGATTTATCTTCTCATTACTATCAAAACAATCTTGTTCCACTGGCAGATTTTTCTACTTATTTCAAGTTAAAATATACTTGAAACAGGTAAAAATTGTTGTCTTTTCCAGTGATGAGTCTTTTTTTAAGTGTAATGAGATTTTTTTTTACTAAAGTTAGACATTTTAACTAGAAATAAGACAAATATTCTTGTTAAGATTTTGAGTTTTTGCAGTGATCCATTTTACTTATCCTGTGAAGGACAGAGTCATATTGATAAGTTCAGAAAACTGTTTTTTATTGTTGTGTTTTGATGTATTTGATGTAAGCCCAGTGGATATTTAAAGCTTACAGAAGGCTGCATTTAACTGCTGCTATGTCATTCCTGCAGTATTTCTGCAGGTATTTTGGTCAGTGCTATTATTTGTAATATATTATATTATTTGTAATCAGCACAAATTACCTGTCCCCATATGATAAAATCCACCATCCCCCCTGATTTTTTTTTACAACTCGAGTACTGAAAATGAGTGATGTCATTGGTGTAGTGAAGGAGAAGCTGCTCTGCAAAAGCTTTCTGCTGACACCGACTAAATCGCGGCCTGCTGGAAGCATGTGGCACGAGCGGGGCTGGCAGTCGGCGAGGGCTGGCAGCGCCGCTGCCCATCCTTGGATGACTCGCCCAACCAGGCCAGAGGGCACAGATAATGGGCAGCGCCGGCTAACCCTTCATCGGTGCCAGAACGTCTCCACATTCAACAATGTCACATCCGCACCTTATCGGGTCAGACGGACGGAGGATCCCCACTCGGCGGTGCAGAAAACTGTGACTTGGCTGCCGATGGAGGGCTGTGAGAAAAGCAGGCCAAATCGGGCCGCCCTCAACCTCTCACCCCCCGAGCCGCATCGTCGTCGGCAGACCAACTGTCATCTTTAATGACCTATTTATCTCCGTGTTTTAACCTTCTCCCTGCAGAAGACCCTCAAATGAATTAATAACTTTGAAATTTCACTCTGTAAAATGCATCTTCAGTCCCTTAAAACCTGCAGGTAGTATTACAAATGCAGCCCGTTTGAACATTTTGTTACCGCCAAGTGGAAAAAAACAAAAAAAAAACAGGGGTCAGTACATCCAATTACCGCCTGTCACCCTGCTGACGTCTCATCTCTATTATTCATGTATTCTCACAGTCATTACTTTTTTTCATGCACACATTGCACAATTTTAACTTTGCACAACTTGTTAATAGGACTTGCAAGTTTGCAGCACTGTTCTTTTTTTTTGGTTTTTGTTTTTCTGTTTGCTGTCCACATACTCCAAAGACCCGAATAAAGAGTATTTTCACCACGGAGGGAGGTTTTGATCTCGGAATTGAAGCAGAGTGTCAGGGAAAAAGAAGTATAGTTCAAAAAGTTTAAAAAAAATCTAACTTTTCTGTGCTTTGCTTGGGAGAGCGTTTCAGTTAATTACGGCTTGCGAATCCCTCGCGCTCACACAGCTCCGATCCACCGGCACCGCTGTCTCAGCAGAGGACAAAGAAAACAAAGGAGACTGACAAACAAACAGTGAGTGTGGAGAAATGAAAAAAAAAATATATAAAAGAGAGGAAGCTTTCTCTCCGTACGGCAGCAGAACTGAGGCGACGGTGGCGTTTAATCAGTCAGGTTTTTTTTTTTGCAGCTTTGGCGGCGCGGGCCTCTGATCAGAGCCGGGAGAGAGGAGCTTCCCCACCGAGGCGGCGCTGCCCCTGAACCCCGGGTCAGTCCTCGGTGAGCAGGTTGACTCTGCTGTCGCCTCCTCAGCACCACCTCCTCCTCTCATTAAGATACAGTCAGTGTGTGTGTGTTTTTGTTGTTTTTTATTGCACATGCATGCTGGCGTACGTGTGTGTGTGTTTGGAGGTAATGCACCCCAGGACTAGCCTAAAGGGGATGTGGATTCCCGTCCTCCGCTGAGATGCGGCAGCACAACCAGGACTTCTGCCGTCGGTGATGGTGGTTGTAAGTTAGGGGGGGGGGGGACTTGTGTGGGTGTTTGCGTACATGTGTGTGTGTGTGTGTTAGACGGAGATGCAAAGACGCATCAAGTGACTCTGTGCCTCGGGGTCAGATGCACACACGCGGAGACGGAGCCGGTGCTGAAGCCGGGTAAACAAGAGCAGGCTGTTAGATCTCATCAGCCTCATCACACGCTTTATTATGCTGATTTGGGAGTATACTGTAAACTAATCAGGACTCTCAGAGTCACCGGGGGACACTCGGCTTAAAGGTTAGGCGTATAGAGGGAGGAAAACTTGTTCTGCATCTCAACTCTTAACTTTTCATCCCCCCCCCCACCTCGACGAACCCGCTCACAAAGCTGCGCTGCCTCCACTGACTTTCTGCAGGACTGGCTGCAGAAAGGTTGCAACCTTTCACCCGGGTTTTTGAAAGGTCCGGCTCACGTCTGCTTCGGTTCATTTCAGAGGTGTGTTTGGTGATTGACTGGCACCGGAGAGCCCGGCGCAGGCTGGGGATTGTGGGTGGAAGTCGGTAGTCCGCCTGCCTGTCGCTGTATGGTAATGTTGGCCTTTAAACAAATTCACAAAACACCCTTCAAGCCCGCTGCTTGTTCACTTGCATAAATGCATATGATTCTTATTCTGAGCCAAACATGGAGCCTGACTTACACAACAACATGACAGCGCCACGTTAGAAAGTTCACGTCGTCTATTAATTCTGAAGCACTTGCATCACATCTCAGCGTTGATGAGAACAGCTCTCACTTTTATATTAAAAGCAAAAAATGAAAGCCCCTTTTCCAACGAATCTGTTCAGCACTTTCTACGATACAATTCCCTCCATTCAACCTTTTCTTAAACCGGTTCGTGGAGAGAGAGAAAAATAAATAGCTAAATAAACAAAACAAAAAAAACACAAATCAATTTGGCTCTGTAGATCCGTGCTTCCGTCTCAGCAATATTTAACAAGCGCTCTGCGAGAACAAACACTCACACGAGGATGTGACACATCACAAACCACGAGGCAAACAAGCGGGATGACTGGAGAGAAAAAGCAGCTGAGAGGAGACACCGAGCCGGCTCTCCTGGTCTCGGAGACCCAACGAAGACGGGAGCATTAATTAAAAAGTTTTGGAAGCTGGGACATGTGAGCAGCCGATGGCAGATCTCTCCCCACCAGCAAAAACAACCTGCAGGATCTAGATATATAGACTGTGTATTAGGGATGGGCTGTATGGACTAAAAAATGTATCACGATAATTTCTGGCATTTATCCCGATAACGATAAAAATGACGATTAAAAAAATACCAATTCAACTCCACCTTTGTAACTATACATCTATCTCTCTCTCAGATCCGCCATGTTTGTTTAACAAAAACGTCATCAACGGGAATTTATCTTTCTTTCTTTCTTTCTTTCTTTCTTTCTTTCTTTCTTTCTTTCTTTCTTTCTTTCTTTCTTTCTTTCTTTCTTTCTTTCTTTCTTTCTTTCTTTCTTTCTTTCTTGCTCATTTCCTTCCTTCTTTTTTCCCTTCCTTCCTTCTTTCCTCCTGCTCTCTCCTTCCTTCTTCCTTTCCTTGTTTTCTCCCTTCCTTCTCCCCTTTCCTTCCTTCCTTCCTTCCTTCCTTCCTTCCTTCCTTCCTTCCTTCCTTCCTTCCTTCCTTCCTTCCTTCCTTCCTTCCTTCCTTCCTTCCTTCCTTCCTTCCTTCCTTCCTTCTGCTCTCTCCTTCCCATCCTCTTTTCTCCCTTCCTTCCTCCTTTCCTTGTTTTCTCCCTTCCTTCTCCCCTTTCCTTCCTTCCTTCCTTCCTTCCTTCCTTCCTTCCTTCCTTCCTTCCTTCTGCTCTCTCCTTCCCTTCCTCTTTTCTCCCTTCCTTCCTCCTTTCCTTGTTTTCTCCCTTCCTTCTCCCCTTTCCTTCCTTCCTCCTGCTCCTTCCTTCCTTCCTTCCTTCCTTCCTTCCTTCCTTCCTTCCTTCCTTCTGCTCTCTCCTTCCCATCCTCTTTTCTCCCTTCCTTCCTCCTTTCTTTGTTTTCTCCCTTCCTTCTCCCCTTTCCTTCCTTCCTCCTGCTCCTTCCTTCCTTCCTTCCTTCCTTCCTTCCTTCCTTCCTTCCTTCCTTCCTTCCTTCCTTCCTTCCTTCTGCTCTCTCCTTCCCTTCCTCTTTTCTCCCTTCCTTCCTTCTTTCCTTGTTTTCTCCCTTCCTTCTCCCCTTTCCTTCCTTCCTCCTGCTCCTTCCTTCCTTCCTTCCTTCCTTCCTTCCTTCCTTCCTTCCTTCCTTCCTTCCTTCCTTCCTTCCTTCCTTCCTTCCTTCCTTCCTTCCTTCCTTCCTTCCTTCCTTCCTTCCTTCCTTCCTTCCTTCTGCTCTCTCCTTCCCATCCTCTTTTCTCCCTTCCTTCCTCCTTTCCTTGTTTTCTCCCTTCCTTCTCCCCTTTCCTTCCTTCCTTCCTTCCTTCCTTCCTTCCTTCCTTCCTTCCTTCCTTCCTTCTGCTCTCTCCTTCCCTTCCTCTTTTCTCCCTTCCTTCCTCCTTTCCTTGTTTTCTCCCTTCCTTCTCCCCTTTCCTTCCTTCCTCCTGCTCCTTCCTTCCTTCCTTCCTTCCTTCCTTCCTTCCTTCCTTCCTTCCTTCCTTCCTTCCTTCTGCTCTCTCCTTCCCATCCTCTTTTCTCCCTTCCTTCCTCCTTTCTTTGTTTTCTCCCTTCCTTCTCCCCTTTCCTTCCTTCCTCCTGCTCCTTCCTTCCTTCCTTCCTTCCTTCCTTCCTTCCTTCCTTCCTTCCTTCCTTCCTTCCTTCCTTCCTTCCTTCCTTCCTTCCTTCCTTCCTTCCTTCCTCCTGCTCCTTCCTTCCTTCCTTCCTTCCTTCCTTCCTTCCTTCCTTCCTTCCTTCCTTCCTTCCTTCCTTCCTTCCTTCCTTCCTTCCTTCCTTCCTTCCTTCCTTCCTTCCTTCCTTCCTTCCTTCCTTCCTTCCTTCCTTCCTTCCTTCCTTCACGTACGTTGTGCGTGGATTTAACACAGAACTATAAATCAGCTTTACACAAAAACATCATCAACGGGAATTTATCGTTTTTAGGCGAGATGACAAATTCTTATCGTGAGGAATGTTTTTGACGGTATATCGTGAACGGTAAAATATCACCCATTCCTACTGTATATATATATATACTGTATACATACTGAGCATGTGGGATATCTGTGGCATGGTTTGCAAATATATGAGTGGACTTTCCACAGTTGTGGAGGTCTGAAGTTGATTTAAACCACATTTTAGGAGCTTAATTGCACTAAAATGTAAAAAGTCCAGCGAGTGCTTGTTTTGGTTTTTCTGAGTGACATTTTTAGAGGCTGATGTTTTTCATAAATGGTCCAGATAGAGAATGACACAACACAAACAGGCCGGCCTTTTATTCATAATGACATTGTTGAATTGCTCAGTGTTGATTTTAAACATGCTGATCTCCGTGGTGGAAGAGCAGCCAGCTGGGATTTCCTGCTGGTTTGGAGCTAATCTGCTGTTTAATGTGACTCTGGTCGGGCTTTTCTCAGATTCTGCTCGGTTTCATGAGGATTTCAGAAAACCCACCCCCTCAAAGTTGCTTGTTAAACACTCTCACAAACACATGCACAGCTGATAGAGTCAACGTTAACGTGCACAGCTCTACGGATTTATCTGTGCAACAGTGTTGTTCATTTCTTTGCTGTAATGACACGAAAACATCACAGAATATCGGCTCTTCTGCAGTCCATCCATCCATCTAGGCCTGTGTTGGAAAAATCGATTTCCCAATTCTAAATCAATTCTCATATTAATTCCTAAAAATCGATTCATATGTCTAAAGATCGATTTTTTGGGGTTTTTATTTTTTTATTTTTTTTATTTTATGTATTTATGTATTTTTTTTTCATCATTACATTACAACTTTAGTTTTTTTTGTAGTTTATCCCCAAAAAAGGAATGTTTTGTTGGACACGTGAATAACTAGTGCCATGTTTTTGCCTTTAAATATGTTTAAAGGTATGAAAACATTAAAGTTTTCAGTTATAATTGCATAAATTGTCTATATTTCATTACTTTATATACTGTCTTGGGGTTACATTTGCAAAAAATGCTAAAAACCAAATGCTCAAAAATTTAAAACCAAAATAGACCGAAAATGGAACAAATAAAAACGGAATGCGGAAAAAAATAAAACCGATTTCATCCGTCTCTGTTTCCTCCCTGGATCTGTTTGGTAATTCTGACCCACATGATGTTTCTGAAAGCAGTTCTATCAGCATTCTGGGAGCTGATTGGTCCTTACAGCATCATTAGCTGCCAATACTTGCTGTTTAATCTCAATATAATACTAGTAGTAATATGTTGCAGAACTAAAGTCATATAATTCATGCAACAGCTCAAAAAACTGTTTTAATAACACTAACCCAAATCAATATCGGAATCGGATCGAATCGGATCGAATCAAATCTTGATAATCGATTCTGAATCTTAAGAATCGGAATCGAATCGATCCCCATCCATCCATCCATGGCTTGGGCATGTACTGTTGTACTGAGCATTTGCACTGCAGACCACTGACTGGATAGAAAATATGCAATTTTTTTGGCATTCTCTTCTATTTACTGCCATTCCCGCTGGTACAGGATGTACCGGGCCAATCGGGCTACCCTAAACCTAACCCTATAACTACAGCCTGGATGTGGCCCAAAACACAGACTTTTGAGAGTCACAAAACTCATTTCTTCCATCACCTTCACTGATCTGTTGTCGGAGATCGTAGCTTTGTTCTGTTTTCATTTTCAGTAAAATGTCCCCCCTGCAGCAGGTCGGTACCTTTTATCTCTAACCACGCTGTGTGGTACCGTGTCATGAAAGGACTGCTTTCAGGGCTGTGTAGCAGAAATGCAAATCATTTTCACACACATATTTTTGGGCGAAACCACCAGTTTTGCAGGTGAAGATGATTGCATGCCAGTTTCCGAGTGAACATTTTGCCAATCCAGACGTCCTGTAGACAGAACGTGGACGACACGTCAAGGTGGACAAATAAGGACCCATAGATGCCCCCCTGAAGTCTGCAGACTCACATTGGATAAAAAAGTGCAAAATTGCATCATATCTTACTTTTTAGGGGTTTTCTTTGACAAGTATCCATTTTTATGTTTACAGTAAAGCAAAACCACATTAAGTAATTAATTCAAATAAGCTTTTTAAAGCAATGCTGCTGACATCGGCAGGATTTCTGCTTTTGTTTACACGGATTAAAGGAATCCAAAGAGGTTAAAGGTTGTGGTTGATCCAGAAAGGTCCCAAATCTCTTACCGGATTGGACAGGACTGGACAGACATGACAGTAACTCCCCAGCGACTGCTCTGCGTTGGTGCCGTGCACAACTCTTTAAACCAGGGGTCTCCAACGCATCACACACGAGCTACCAGTAGCTTGCAGCTCCTTTCAAAGTAGCTCACCAAATTGATTGGTCACTCTGCCACCTGCCACCTTATATCCAATCAAATTCACAGGTGTCCCTACCCCCTACCTACACAAAGTGATTATTTGCCAATTAGTTGTCATCAAACGTTGCGCTGCTGTCAAACGTTATGTGTCAGTGGTGATGAGAGATGGACAGCAGTCATGGCGGCGGGAGGAGCTCATATGAATAAAAGGCAAAAAACATATTACTTCCATGAAGAATGGGAAACAGAGTTTTGTTTTACTAATGTTAACGACAAGTGTGTGTGTCTGATCTGCGGTGCCAGCGTGTCGGTCGGTAAAAAGTGTAATGTGGAGCGCCATTTCACCAAAGTCCACAGCAACTTTTCACGGGACTTTCCTGCAGGTAGCAGTCTATGAAAAGAAAAGAGGAATACTCTTGTGACATGGGCAGATATAACAAATGATGAGTGAATTAACAATATCTGCATTTGTAATTGTTTTGATAGCATTCTTATTTCATTAAATAGTGTGAGATACACACAAAAAGTACATACAGAAAGCCAAAATGCACATGCAGATGATTTAAATATTGTTTGTGGTGTTTTGATACAAAATGTTAACTGTGGACAGTTAAGTTTGTTTGGGTTACAGTATGGAATAAATGTTACAAGACACGAGTAGCTCTCGTCCACTTTCATTTTTGTCATTTTTGCTCTCAGAGGGAAAAAGGTTGGACACCCCTGCTTTAAACTATCTGGGACGATCTGGCGTTTATTCCACCCTTTCGGTCCGCCAGCTTCGTTTTGAACCTTAAATCAAAAGTGGAAGATCTCCCTTGTTGACGAGTCAAACGGAGAATTTAAAATAATAGTTTGTCCCCTGCATGCAGCTACATCTGCACACGTTTGATATCCACTAGGAATGGGCGATATTTTACCGTTCACGATATACCGTCAAAAAAATTCCTCATGGTAAGAATTTGTCATCTCACGTAAAAACAATAAATTCCTGTTGACGTTTTTGTGTAAATCTGATTTATGGTTCTGCGTTAAATCCACGCACAACGTACGTGAAGGAAGGAAGGAAGGAAGGAAGGAAGGAAGGAAGGAAGGAAGGAAGGAAGGAAGGAAGGAAGGAAGGAAGGAAGGAAGGAAGGAAGGAAGGAAGGAAGGAAGAAAAGAGGAAGGGAAGAAGGAAGGAGAGAGCAGGAGGAAAGAAGGAAGGAAGGGAAAAAAGAAGGAAGGAAGGAAGGAAGGGAGGGAGGAAGGAAGGAAGGAAGGAAGGAAGGAAGGAAGGAAGGAAGGAAGGAAGGAAGGAAGGAAGGAAATGAGCCAGAAAGAAAGAAAGAAAGAAAGAAAGAAAGAAAGAAAGAAAGAAAGAAAGAAAGAAAGAAAGAAAGAAAGAAAGAAAGAAAGAAAGAAAGAAAGAAAGAAAGAAAGAAAGAAGGATGAAGTAGAGTTGAATTGGTATTTTTTTAATTATTATCGGTATAAATGCCAGAAATGATCGTGATACATTTTTTAGTCCATACCGCCCATCCCTACTACCCACGAGCCTTCAGTCTGCGTGAGGTGAGAGTGAAGCTGCAGACGGGTTCGTACTGGGCTCAACGTTGTTGCATCAGCTTAAATAATCTAACTTCGTGTATGATTATTGGTCTTTTACAAATGGCTGCAGAATGCACTTGTGGATTATTCAGACCTGTATTTTCCAGCCTGTATTTTAATCCCAGACTGGTTCCGGTGGCCGGCTGCAGAGAGGACTGATCCTAACCTGCACCTCTGTGCACCGGCGCTGCGTGATGGAGTGAGCTGTCTTGTGTGGGCTGTCAGCGTGGAGGTTGAAGCCTCACCTCGCCTCCTCTGACACAGGAGGCTCCAGCGGTGGCTGTCTGTCGTTTAGGACTCGTAAACAAGGTGCACGTCGCGAGTCAAAGTGTCCTGCTGCTTTGGTGTCTCCTGTGTGCTGTCAGGGAACACGCGAGCGGCAGAGCAGCGAGAGGCAGGACGAGACAGGAGCAGACACACAAGGGGGAGATGAGACGGAGGGAGGGAGGATGAGGAGGAGGAAGAGAAAGCGGGGTTTAAAAACACAAAACAGAAAGACCAGGAGAAAGGAAATCAGGATGAGAGGGGAATGGAAAGAGATGGGAAGGCAGGGGAGAAAATGAAAGTAGAGAGATCAAGAGGATGACGAGACCAACCAGACAGCTCGTTGTCCCCCAGTCAGAGACCCCCGCCGCCCTCAACGATGACCTCCGTCATGATTTTACCGGCTGACAATCTGCATTTCTACCTGCAGGGATTAATAAAGTATTATTAAAACCACTCAAACCCACATGATACGAACGAACAGGTGGAGACAGAGGGAGACAAACCCGGAGGAAATGAGACAGAGCAGGTAATCCTCCGCCGAGAGATGAAAGAGTAAAACAAAGCACGAGAACAAGGAGGGAAAGATTGTGTTTGAGGAAGGAACAGAGGACATCAAGAAAAACCAAGAAGAGCCAAAATGACAAGGAACATAATGAGGAGGATGGAGGGAAGAAGTGGACGGAGCAGAACGACAGTCAGGACGACACGGCGGCAACAAAGAGGGAACTAAACTGCCACAAAAAAGGGACAAAACTGGAGGCGACCTGCTCATCGTATGTGTAGAATACCTAAAAAAGGGGTTTTTGTGTGTGTGTATGTGCACAAAAGCATTTTGGGTATGCTACACACACACACACACACACACACACACACGCAGCTCACCTGGAGGTGGTGGGTGGGTGTGGGAGGATGGGGTCTGTGTTTAGCTGTGGGCCCTGCAGACAGGGCGATCAAAGGCTCCTCAGTCTTTGTCTGCTAACGTTGAATAGACAATAGTAAAGAGGGCTCGCTTTGATTTCAGCTCACTTTTATTGATCACAGGAGAGCAGGGATTGAAATATGAGAGACAACCCTGAACTGGATTCTTCTTCAGCTATTGATTATATCCAGAACAGACAGGCGTTTCACCGTGATCCAAGTTTTTATTTTATCCTCTGTGGTTCTTTTTTTCCAACCATGAAAAAGCGCGTCTGGCTTGTCTTTCAGGTGGAGCAGTCTGCTTTTATTTTATCAGACAGCGTCTTGTCTTAAGTCTCATTTTCTAACTTCTTAAAGTTAACATCCCAAACTTATTTAGGATGTGCTGACAGAGACCCCCCCTCCCTCTGTTCCTTCATCCCTCCCTCCTCCTTTCCGGTGTGCTCTTTTTATCAGCCCTGCTCTCGCTCCCCGGCAACCTTTAAACCTGACTTTTAGGAGGACGTCTTGTTTCCATAACTTCCGAGGAGGTGCAGTCGGTGCGTCGGGGAGGCAGGGGACCGTACACGCCGGGGCGGAGGGGTTGGAGGGGTGCAGGGATGGAGGGGTGGAGGGGTGGAGGGATGGACTGCAGCTCAGAGAGGAGCGTGGGAACACGCAAACGCCGTCACATGGAGCTCAGCTCCACGCACTCATCACTGCAATCAGTTTACTGTCCCAGGCATCCCGGTTACGAGGTGAGACGCAGGAACAGGCTGTGAACTCAAGTGTGTGACAGTTTGAATTTAACCTGGCTGGTAATAAAAAAAAAAAAAAAAAAAAAAAAAAAGATGGAGTCGCTCCTGGTGCCATGGCAACGGGAGGGAGAGAATGCTCTGTTACAGCCTTGTTGCATAAGTGCACGGTTTAAAATATGACCCATCAGTTTGCAGAAAATCACCTGAAAACCGGCGGATTGAAGTAACGTCGCCGCTTTGAAACGCAATTTCCTAATCCTCTGCAGGTCATTAACATTCCTCCCGGCATCCACCTCGCCTCATCTCAAGGCGAAGGTAAAAAAGTTTCTCCGTCTCCAGCCGACAGAGTCCCTTCATGTTTAAGAGTGACTCTTTAGGGGCTGTCTAAGCCGAGCTGACAGATGTGGTTATTTGGGGACAGCTTATTGGCCGGTTTATAGTGGTCAGAGTGCTTATTTTACTGGGGCCGAGCACATGTGCCTGTGACAGTGAGGGAAATCCTTTTGGAAGTCTGGCATACGACTGAAATATAGGAGACTTAAGAGGAGTTTTGTCCGAGAACACAAGAACATCTTGGTAGTAAAAGTACAATCTGGTTTTAATTCAACCTGCTGTCAACAAGATGTGCATGTGTGGTATCTGTCCAAAAATGTTTTGATGATGAATCATTTAGTTGCGTGATAGATTATTTAATTATGCATGGAATTAAATAAATACATTCTCCCAGGCCGTTGATAAAACATAAAACAGGTAGGAGACAAACACAATAAATATCATGTCTTCTGTGGCATTGCAACGGTGGACCCCAGCCTTTGATGACATGACTATGACTTTATTAATCGACTTTATTAATGTCACAGCATTTTGTTTGCAGCATCCTGGAGTAGTGATTTTTGATACCACCGATTTCCTTTCCGATATTGAGTAAAATTCAGGCTGGTATCGGCAATACCGATTCGATATATTGTGCAAATACACCTAATGTGCCTGATAAATCAAAAAAATTGGTGTATTTTAGATAGTTTAAGAATACAAGACTTCTAAGTCACTTATTTAGTAATTTCTCTTAAAGTCAGAAGTATACTGAGGTAGCCGCCTCATTCACAATATAGCCGAGCTGTCACAACAACAGAAAAACCAGTGTTTGAAAAAGGCGTTTCCACAAAAAAAAAGGTCCTAAGTAAAATAATAAAACCATTAAAATAAACGAGAATAATAATCAAAAATAAGAACTGCTATAAAAATGAAAATGAAATAAGTAGCGTGTCATTTAGACAAAATCTGAATAGTTTAGTTACTAGTTAATGATATACATAACCAAAAATAAATGAAGTATCAAAAGTATCGATATTTTCATCTGAGAATCGATTTTAGAGCAGACAGATCTGGTATTGGAAGTATTGATATTTCAGTATTGATCATGCATGACTCTGTACATCAGGGAATAAACACGTGTGTGAGGAGGAAACTCGCTGGAATCACTTCAAAATGAAGAAATTCAATCCTTCCAGGCCTTTTTCCCCCCTGTTTACAGGTTTACAGGCTGCTGGTCAGCAGAGGGGGGAGATGCAGAGATGCGGCGCTGCCTCACATAGGAAGTATAAATGTGGGCCTGCGTGCGTTGTGGAGGCTCCGGGTTCGGCTGGGCCACCTGTAAAGCGTCTCGGAGGGGATCGGGTTTCTTTTGAACATGTTTAAGACAACATTTGTTCCCAATAGTTTACAGTTTGTGAAAACGCCTCCTCCGGAAGGCTGAGCCGACGCGTCCGAGTTAAGCTTTTGTGGGGCGGCGCTCCATAAAGCTCCTGCAGGCCTGCTGGACGCAAGTTTTAGGGGCCCCTGGTGGGTTTAGTGAGCTGCTCGGCTCTTTATTTGGACTGGGCTCTCTGCAGGCTGCTTGTTCTTTACTGCACCCCCTCTGCGCCGCCGGTCTGTCGATTTCTGCTGCCGCAGAAACCGATAGCGTCTGTCCATCGATTTTTGCTACCCTATCAAAAATTGCTACCTAATGGTTTTCTATCTTTGTAGAGCTACAATTTTACTGTTTTACTCCCTAGCCCACTTCCTTTCCCCCCAAATAGCCATTGTCTCTTGCCAGGCCGTCATTGTAAATAAGAATATGTTCTTAATGACCTGCCTGGTTAAATAAAGGCAAATCACTGAATTAATATCAAATAAAGCGATGGAATTGGTTTTTTTTCCCTCTATCGTATAATGTTCACAAAGTGTAATGCAATTCATGTCATGGGTAGTGTATTTTGAAGGATAAAATACTCAACATCCCATATTATCAATTTTAAATCAATATTTCAGGGGTAGCATAATTTGATAGTCCATAACATCCTGTCAAATGATGCTCCCGTCACTTAATGCATTCAGGTAAGACTACTAATCATTTTATTGCCACTGCAGGATGAATGTCAACACACTTATACCTCAATTTATCCATTTTAAATCAATATTTCAGGGGTAGCATTATTTGATAGTCCAGTAACATCCTATCAAATGATGCTCCCATCACTTAATGCCACTTAACACTGCCACTGCAGGATGAATATCTAAAATTATCTCTGCTGGTTTGTATATATATATATATATATATATATATATATATATATATATATATATATATATATATATCTTTTTAGGGGATTTTGAGGATGTTACTCACCGTTAACCGCAGCGTGGACTGAAGGGATGCAAAAATGAATGGCGTAGCAATCAAACTTTGAAAATTGTCTGTGCGCATGCGCAGAGCCACAAAGTAGCAGTTCTCGACGGGTAGCATGGATCGACAGAACACCGGCCTGCTGGATGCACATGCAGGACATGCGGACCAAGAGCCGCTCATCATGCCAGTGATTGCGCGCACACACTTATTAGTGTGTGTGCGCGGCTCTCTTCACATAGGCCTATGTGTGTGTGTCAGTGCTGAGTGACGCCATGGCGGCCTGCTGGTGCAGCTCCAGCTGATGGATGACTGCAGGGACTGAAGCGCCGCATCCTCCCCGGAGAGCTGCTGACAAATACTCTGACCTGGAAAAAACACAACTGTTTCCCTCTAAATGCGAGTTTAACCTGCTTAAAGTTGCTGAAGTTCAAACAATAGCAGCCTTCAGATGCCGCGCAGGACTGCGTGTTTGGAGAGCGTCCCTGGTGGCCGCGTCTCCCAGCAAACTCCTGCGTTTGAAGCCGAGGCTGCCATCGCCAAGCATGCGCCACGAGCGATTTCAAATGTGCAAAAAATATTGATGTTCCCTGCTTCTAAAAACAAAACAAAACAAACGGAGGGGGGGATGTCGATGTCCCCTGGAACGACTCCACTTCTCTCCCTCTGAATGTTCAGCATCACCTGGGACGACTGATGGTTTCCTCACTTTCCTTAAACGTGCACATACAGGACTGTCTCAGAAAATTAGAATATTGTGATTTTCTGTAATGCAATTACAAAAACAAAAATGTCATACATTCTGGATTCATTACAAATCAACTGAAATATTGCACGCCTTTTATTATTTTAATATTGATGATCATCATGGCTTACAGCTTAAGAAAACTCAAATATCCTATCTCAAAAAATTTGAATATTCTGGGAATCTTAATCTTAAACTTTAAGCTATAATCAGCAATATTAAAATAATAAAAGGCTTGCAATATTTCAGTTGATTTGTAATGAATCCAGAATGCATGACATTTTTGCTTTTTTAAATTGCATTACAGAAAATAAAGAACTTTATCACAATATTCAAATTTTCTGAGACAGTCCTGTATGCACAGCTCACATAAGAACCTAAAGTTGCAGCATCACATATGCAGATTGATTTATACGGCAAACAAAGTTATTTTCTTTGAATAATGTCTCTGTTGATCAAGGTGACGTCATTAAAGAAGAGAAACTGAAGTCTGGAGACGTGACGTTACGTCTTCTTATTGATGACCGGTGTTCTGCCAATTTCTGCTGCTTTGCCAAAAAATGCTACCTAATGGTTTTCTACCTTTGTAGAGCTACAATTTTACTGTGTTTTACTCTCAGCCCACTTCCTTTCCCCCCAAGTGGTCCTTGTCGCTTGCCAGGCCGTCATTGTAAATAAGAATGTTCTTAATGACCTGCCTGGTTAAATAAAGGCGAATGACTGAATGAATATCAAATAAAGTGATAGAATTGTTTTTTTTTTCTCTTTATCGTGTAATGTTCACAAAGTGTAATGCAATTCATGTCATGGGTAGTGTATTTTGAAGGAACAAGTACTCAACATCCCATATTTTCATTGGCCGTGGCAATCAAACTTTGAAAATCGAATGTGTGCAGAACCATAAAGTAGCATTTCTCGACAGGTAGCAAGGATTGGCAGAACACTTGGCATGTGTGTATATGGCAAGCCGTTTTAATATTTAACAGCTAGACTGGATATGTGTTGCAGATACCCGCAATTCAATTCTTCCTAGTTGAAAAGAGCATTTCAGATATCTACAATTGCATTCTTCCTATCCACAATTGTCATTTCAAGGTTCAAGGTTCCTTTATTTGTCACACCAAATATATATCAGACATACAAGAAATGAAATTGCGTTTCCCTCTCATCCACAGTGCTATAAAAGCAGGTAAAAACAATAAAAACAATACATAAAAACAGACAACAATAGTGCAACAAGTTGTGGCAATAAAGTGCTATGAAGAGTTTCTGTTTAAGTTCAAGTGCCTTAGACCGAGGACAGTGGGACCTGTCAGATCATTTCAGATATCCACAACGTCATTCTGCCTAGGACGTCACTTTTGCCACTCATGTGTATGGGGTTTCTAATTACAGATATCTACAATTCAGTTGCAGATATCCGCAATGTGAATCACGGATATCTGCAACTGAATTACGACTAGCTGTAATTCCAGTTTCAGATGTCTACAATTTAATTCTAGTCATAATTCCAGTTCAAGATAACTTTAATTCCCCTCAATTCAAGATATCTACATCGTCCTTTTTAGATATCTTAAATTAACTTTTGACTAGTCAAACGAAGTTGTAGATATCTTGAACTGGAATTATGACTAGTCAAAATGGGGTTGCAGATATCTGCAATGTTAATTCTGGATAGTTAAACTTAGCCATTAAATATTAAAACGGCTTGCCATATTCGTCATGCTCGGACACCGTCTTCTCTCTACTCTCCTTCAACCAGCTTAGGCTGCCCTTCCTGATTCAAGACATCAGGATGGGAGACATTGTGAAAGTCGAAATTAAGGAAAGTTTCTTTATGAAATTAATTTTTTTCCTCCTACATATTACAAGACACACTTTCAACATTTCTCTCCTGCACAGGTTCTCAACTCAGAGGCCAAATTTACATTTGAGTAGGTGAAAATTAAGACACAAAAGTGTCTCAGTATAAGAACAGCTTCAGTGCGACTCGGAATTAATTATAAACCTCAACATTAAATCTCCAACATGTCTTGAGGTGTCGACTCTGAAGACCGGGTCACATGACTCTCATCCACGCTCGTTGTCTCACAGCTAGATACCTCAGTGGTTCTCAGCATCTCCGCCGCCACTCCGGTCTGGATAAATGGTTCAGGCTCCAGTTGTGTTGTTTTAGAGCAACTTATTCATCTGAAAAGGAACAAAATCCTGAAACTCATCCTTCATCATAGGAGCCAAGCGTCCGAATCTCTTATTTGTGCTCCATAAAGTCCACCTGCACAAATAAAGCATCTTAATCAGGGGTTTAAATACCGTTCTTCTCTCTCGTGGATCTAAATTTGGATGCCACTGTTGTTGTACATTTTTTCCTTTAATATTATTTGCTCTTTTGTATTGCACCAATCACCAAAACAAATTCCTTGTGTGTGTTAAAACAGTGGTTCCCAACCTTTTCCAACTCAGGGACCACTTTTATGTCTTAAAAATGTTCGCGGCCCACCTCCGAACTTTTTAATTCTCCCTGTTGCTAGTCAGCTATCCATCTTTATTCTCCAGTTTCAGGTATCAGCATCAAACGTAAATAAGTCAAGTGCAATGCAGTCCCGCTGCAAAGTGGTCCGACCGATAACAAGTTCCTATCGCTCATTTGCTTGTCACATGTCTAATACTTGAAGGAAAACAAAACAAAATAATGAAAATAATATTTAAACATTTTTAATACAATTTTAAACATAACTGAGTTTTAACATTTAAAACATTATTCTGTATATTTTTATATAATTATATTCACCATCCCCCCCCCACAAAAATCATACTTTTTTGGCGGCCCACTTGCAATACCCACAGGTTGGGAATCACTGTGTTAAACTACTTGGGAATAAACTTCTTTCTGATTCTGATTATGGTGTCCTCAGTAAAGCAAAAAGCGGCTGAGAGGCCTCTGTGACCCCTGAACCCTGATGTCAGGGTCACCTCCTCTACGGAGGCAGGATGGACCAGACCAAACCGGACCGGACCAGACCGGATCTGCTCAGCCTCGTCCCACCTGCCACAGAGCAAACCTGGCTGGTAATTAAACTGGTTTTTGTGTTGTCGTCTACGTGGATGTTTGGCCTCCGACGATGCAGTGAGGAGCTTCCACCACCAGGTGGACTGAGGGGCGCGTGCATGTGCAGCGTGCGTGTGCAGCGTGCGTGTGCGTGTGCAGCGTGCATGTGCAGCGTGCGTGTGCAGCGTGTGCATGTGCAGCGTGCGTGTGCAGCGTGCGTGTGCAGCGTGTGCGTGTGCGTGTGCAGCGTGCGTGTGCAGCGTGCGTGTGCAGCGTGCGTGTGCAGCGTGCGTGTCCAGCGCATGACAAGAGGAAGAAGCTCTCTGTAGATATAGATGCAATAAAATGAAATAAAGAAACCTGTTTATCATCACGGACACACAGGACTCTCGTGCGTGTGTTTGTGTTTCCCGCTCCTCCACCTTAAAACATTTAAAAACCCTTTAAAACACTTTATTTATAGTATTTTCACTATTTTTACTATTTAACTTAATTTTTGAATCTGTTTGCACTACTATTTTACCTTTTTTTAAATTATCTTTTATTTATTTTATGTCGGACAAGAGCACCAGGCGGTGGCCAGGGGTGGCCACGGCCCCCCCCCCTACAGATTTGCTGGCCACCCCACTTGCCTCAATGAACAACAACAAAAAAAAAAACACTTGCCGGTCACATAGATTCTATCGTCAGTTATGCGTTTCATCCCAAATCATTTGGGCCAAATGCATATCAGCAGGCGTTTCTTTAAGTATTTCTGAGCCTGTATACTACAACAGTATAATAAAGTCCTGTAATGATGGCTTTTAGTTTTGGTGTCCACCCCAAGAATTTAAAGGGGACCTACTATGAAAAACATGTTTTCTCTTGCTTTAACATACTGTATATAAAGTGGTTTCCCCTCAGCCTGCCAACTCAGAGAAGGAGGAAAGCAACCAAATTCTGCAGTGTCTGTACAGCCGCCCGGACGAGCCGTCCAGTGTGATGTGGATCTACGAGACGTTCAGATTCTGCTCCCGTCGTTACGTAACCAAAATGCAATTTACATAGATTGGCCTCCGATGCATGAAACAACGGCCACAACTAACTCCGCCGGCCGGAATTTCAGCCATTTTTTAATGCGGGTTATCGTGTCATTCGGGCAGCCAATCAGCACAGAGCCTCATTATCATAGCCCCGCCCACTCAGAATCCTGCATAGATAATGAGGTTAGAGAATAGGAAGATAAAGACATGGCTCAGAGGCTGAATTTCTAATTTATTTAGCAAAAACAATCAAAAGCTTGTTTTTAAGACATTCGAGGCCTGTTTAAAATAGGTATTAGATGCCATAATAGGTCCCCTTTAAGTGGCCCCATCTGGCCACCCCTATGAAAAATCTTTGGAGGTGCCCCTGGACAAGGGGGAAACGTACTTTCAATTTCTGGTATTTTATGAAAAATTGACAATAAAGATGACTTTGACTTTGATGCGGAGTCCGCGGGGGGGTGCAACATGCGACTCGTGTATCAACTCCAGATATTTACTTTTGTTTGTTTTCTCGGGTTCGGGGCTCCGTGGGAGCAATTTCTGCTGCGATGAGTCTGAGCAGGAGTCTCGGTGGAGTTCATTACACACACACACACACACACACACACACACACACACACACACACACACACACACACACACACACACACACACACACACACACACACACACACACACACACACACACACACACACACACACACACACACACACACACACACACACACACACACACACACACACACACACACACCGGCCATAGGGGAGTCGGCGGGGCTCGGTGGGAGGAGTGGAGGGGGGGGTCACCCACGGGACCCCAGGAGAGAGGAGACCATAAACACTCAGCTAATCACCTCAAACACACCAACAACACAGTTATTGTAATTAAGACGACAAATGAAGGAGCAACAAAAACAAAAATAAACAAGCCGACATGATCTTCACTGTGACGGGGGGAATAAAAACTGCCAATGTGCTTTTAGGCACAAGCGAGCAGCTGCTGGGACAGGGACTGTCTGCCTGAACAGATCTGGGTCTGAACAGCGGCTTCAAATGCTATCAGTCCACTGAGAAAGAATTTATCATGTGTAATCAGAGCCTTGAACGGTGTGAGTACCGTCTACCCGGTAGATGTTTGTCATTATTCTTTGGGTTGATATTGGCTTTCCCAGCTACTGCTATTGAAAACGAAACTTAGGCTCAGTAGATGTTTTGTCACCATTCTACGCTCAACTATACATTTCAGACCTAACCTTAACCTCACCCTCACCCTAAACCTAACCTAAACCTAACCCTCACCCTAAACCTAACCATAACCTCACCCTAAACCTAAACCTAACCTTAACCTTAACCTCACCCTAAACCTAACCTTAACCTCACCCTAAACCTAACCTTAACTTCACCCTCACCCTAACCTTAACCTAACCCTCACCCTTAACCTCACCCTAAACCTAACCTTAACCTCACCCTAAACCTAACCTTAACCTCACCCTCACCCTAAACCTAACCTTAACCTCACCCTAAACCTAACCTTAACCTCACCCTAAACCTAACCTTAACCTCACCCTAACCTTAACCTAACCCTCACCCTTAACCTCACCCTAAACCTAACCTTAACCTCACCCTCACCCTAAACCTAACCTTAACCTCACCCTCACCCTAAACCTAACCTTAACCTCACCCTAAACCTAACCTTAACCTCACCCTAAACCTAACCTTAACCTCACCCTAACCTTAACCTAACCCTCACCCTTAACCTCACCCTAAACCTAACCTTAACCTCACCCTAAACCTAACCTTAACCTCACCCTAACCTTAACCTAACCCTCACCCTTAACCTCACCCTAAACCTAACCTTAACCTCACCCTCACCCTAAACCTAACCTTAACCTCACCCTAAACCTAACCTTAACCTCACCCTAAACCTAACCTTAACCTCACTCTAAACCTAAACCTAACCTTAACCTAAACCCTGAACCCGAATTCTAACCGGTGACAAAACATCTACTGAGCCTAAGTTTCGTTTTCAATAGCAGTAGCTGGGAAAGCCATTATCAACCCAAAGAATAATGACAAAAATCTACCGGGTAGACGGTATCCCATCTACTCACACCATTCAAGGCTGTGATTACACATGATAAATTCCTATTCAGTGGACTGATAGCATTTTGGTCTGAATCCGTCCTGCAGGGACGCACGCGCCTCTTCCTCCTGTCTTTATTATCCAGGAATAAAGCTGAGGTGCGGGTTCAAAGCCTGAAACGGCGGGTGCTGGGGGGTCACCAGTCCAGGGGCCTGTACTACGAAGCGGGATTTGGGGTTAGCGAGGTAACTTCAGGTTTAACCCTGGGTTTTCAGGACTACGACGGTGGTTCACTTCTTATCGGGGCACATCGCCATGGTAACTTATGCTGAACCGCTAACCTGCTCCGGAGCAGGTTATGGTCGAGATACAGATCGCCGGGTATAAAAGCACCGCCCACTGACCAATCAGCTCTCTTGGAAAATGGCATGCCCTTTCGAAGAGAATCCAGTGGAGCTCGGTGCGCGGATCGTGAGAGGATCCCTCCGAACAGAACGCGTATTCAGGGACCACCAAAACCCCTTTGCTTTCCCTGTATGAACGATCCAAAAAAATCAAAAAAAAAGGAAAAAAGGAAAAAAAGAAAAAAGAGGTGGAGGAGAAAATAAAAAATAAATCAATCAATGAATAAATAAAACAAATCATCACCCAAAATCCGATGTACAGTCAATCCAAAACTAATACCAATTAAATAAATAAATCAAGAAGAAATCAAAAAGAAGATGCATTTGTAAGGGGATAGCAAAAAAGGGATTTTCAATTTCGTCCCTCGAACATTCTGAGAAGTCACTTTAAAATACTAAATACCCCCCTCCTGAAAAAAAAAAAAATACAATAAAATAAATAAATAAACCCAATTCTTTGGTACAGCATCAGCACAAGTTATCGGTCAACAACAATAGTTATAGAACCAATATATACAGGACTGTCTCAGAAAATTAGAATATTGTGATTTTCTGTAATGCAAACACAAAAACAAAAAAATGTCATACATTCTGGATTCATTACAAATCAACTGAAATATTGCAAGCCTTTTATTATTTTAATATTGCTGATCATGGTTTACAGTTTAAGATTAAGATTCCCAGAATATTCAAATATATGTTTATATCCCTATGAATTTACACATTTATACAGTCAGCGATCTTTTGCCAGCTGTCATTCCTGCATTTTGCAGCTGCAACTGTGTTGCTTTTTGCCTGTATTATATGCCTATACTCATCATATTTCCGTAAAATTATTGTTTGCTCTTCGCTACTGAAATAAGCGGCTCTGACAGCGGACTTCTCCATGCTTGCGATTGGTCATGCGCTGAAAACACCGCCCCTTTTATGTGCACGCGCTCATATCCAGATTGGAGAAACCTGGGTTGATATACCGAGTTGATAACCACCGTCGTGTGACCGCTTAGCGTGATTGCAATTGTCCGGCTTAGTGTATCTGGATAAGGAAAAGATATCCTGGGTATGTTGAACTTGCTTCGTAGTACAGGCCCCAGCTCATATGAGGAGTTCAGTCAAGATGTAAACTCTGATTGAACATTTATACCATCAAATGTTCCCCTTTGAGGTTTTGTTGAGTCTGAAGTCGGTCTGATGCTCAGTCTGGGACAACTGGGGCCTGTACTACGAAGCAAGTTCAACATACCCAGGATATCTTTTCCTTATCCAGATTCACTAACCCGGACAATTGCAATCACGCTAAGCGGTCACACGACGGTGGTTATCGGTATATCAACCCAGGTTTCTCCAATCTGGATATGAGCGCGTGCACATAAAAGGGGCGGTGTTTTCAGCGCATGACCAATCGCAAGCATGGAGAAGTCCGCTGTCAGAGCCGCTTATTTCAGTAGCGAAGAGCAAAGGATAAATTACACTGTGATTTAACTTAATATTTAGACTTGAAATTAAAAGTTCATGTCGTGTTCAAATTAAACGAGGTCTGACATTTCATCCTCTCTCAAATGACTCATACCTTGTTTCTACAGTATATTTACAGTTTGTACATAAAGGTTTATTTGCAAAAGTAGTTTTCTTAGAAAGACGGAGTGAGGGTATCTACAGCAAAGACAAACGTACTCGCATACCTCTCTGTCAGGAGAAAAGAAATGATAAAGTGTTGATACTTGGGTATGAAAGGAATTGCTTAGTTTCTTGACTAATTCAATTTTTGTTGAAAGTCAGCCCACTCTTTTTTTTTTTCCTCTCACGATCCGCGCACCGAGCTCCACTGGATTCTCTTCGAAAGGGCATGCCATTTTCCAAGAGAGCTGATTGGTCAGTGGGCGGTGCTTTTACACCCGGCGATCTGTATCTCGAACATAACCTGCTCCGGAGCAGGTTAGCTGTTCAGCATAAGTTACCATGGCGATGTACCCCGGTAAGAAGTGAACCACCGTCGTAGTCCTGAAAACCCAGGGTTAAACCTGAAGTTACCTCGCTAACCCCAAATCCCGCTTCGTAGTACAGGCCCCTGGAGGAACTTTTCCAACAACTCGGAATAAAGAACTGGCGGAGCAGAGAGGGTCTGGTGCGCGTGCACCATGCAGGCCTCTCAGCATTAGTAGTGACTTTAAACAGGCAACAAAACAGCAAATAATGCATGTGCTTGTTACGTTTACATGTAAATAAGCGGAAATTTGACCCCTGACAGTATGAGGGTAGAGAGCAAATAAAACATACACATCTTTAATTAACGGTCATGTTTGTTTGTTTATTGTTTATTTATTCCTGCATTTCTTATTTAATTACTTCAGGTGAAGATAGATAAACAAAATCACAATACTTAATGCAATATTTGAATACTATATAATATTTTTAGAATATATTATACATATACACCCCGAGGAAGGCGCAAGCCGACACGCGTTGGTGTTTTTTAGATGTAACCCAGTCTAAATAAAGGTTTTTTTAACCTTTTTCAAGCCACCAGAGTGCCGGCACTTTTTCTTTTGAATATTATACATATATTTTTGACATTTATATAAAAAATTAATTAAAAATGATTCAGTAAAATAAAATAAACCAACATAAAATGAAAAACTAATGAAATTACATTTACATTTTTATTTCTTTTTACACATTGTTAGTATTTTATACTTTACACATCAATCACTTCTCTTTAGGGATTAATACCAGCCATTGTTTATGTAATAATTTATCGGGGGTCATGTTCTGGGTCTCTGGAAAGCGTCTAGAGACAACATCTGTTGTATTAGACGCTATATGAATAAAATTGAATTGAATTTAATTTAATAAAGTATTTTTCAATTCAATCAAGTACAGGAGTCATAAAAAACTTTCAAGGTTTTACGTTTTACTAGCAGCTTTATTGTTTATTGTTCTAATCAGATGAAGGAAATATACTCAGTTAACCAGTAAAATAGAGCTGGACCTGTGCGACTGATGCAAATGTATATTTTAATGGACATTTCAGTAAAAAAAAGTAACTATCATGGAGCAGGGCCATCCTGGGAACAGTGGCGCAAGGCAGAGCCGGACTGGGGAACTTGACCTGATCTTCAGTCAACGACCTGGACGGCTGCCGCCGAGGCTGGGAATCATCACAGGGTTGGAATTACATCACATTAATAATCAGACTAAAGAGGTCCAGAAGTTGTGCATCTCTTGTGTATTTCAGCTCCGTGTTGAAGGTGTGAGACTGGATACGTTGCTCAAACACCCCAAACATCCGTGATTCGCTTTGAAAACCAAATAACATTTTAACGGGACCACGCAGAACGGGAATATTAAGTTTCAAGCTTCCTGACGAGGACTTTTACTCAGACCTCACTGTAAACTTTACTGGAGAACTCCCCAGTTAACTTCACCACACACACACACACACACACACACACACACACACACACACACACACACACACACACACACACACACACACACACACACACACACACACACACACACACACACGACGGCTGGTGTGTACAAGCAACTAAACATTAGCTGGAAATCCATTTAACCTGATTATATCTGCTTTGATGTTTGTTCCAGGTGTTTGAGTTTATAAATCAGGATGAGCTCGTTCAGCTGAAAGCCGTCTCAGAACTGAGCATACCTGCTCAGGTGGGGGGACGGACAACAAATAACACACTATTACTGTCAGGGACATTAAAGAAGCCTGGGAAGGACAAACATACAGTACATTACAGTTCATTTGCATGTTTTATCTAAGCATTGATTACTTCTTGTTGGGGGTAAAAGTTAAGTATATTCACATATTCTTTCCTCTTTTCAATTAAACTTGCTGATTCTTTTCATCGGACCAGAATATTAAGGTTTTTAAATACCGGGGAGACAGGGGGAAGCTTTATTACAAGGAAGAAAGGACGACTCTGAAGAAGGTGGAAGTAATCGCATAAACATGTCAGGTGTGACATCCGCTGCTAATCCAGGACGCGAGAACACACATGGAGGCACATATGGAGCACTGGAAATCTGCAAGAAAGAAAAAAAAGCAGAGAAAAAAAACAAAAAAACAAAACAGACACGAAAAACAGACACGAAAAACAGACACAGAACCGGCAGAAACACGAGCAGCAACTGTCCCAGGTCCCGAGACCCAATCACAACTAAGCTAAGCTACAACGACTAACTAACCCCCAAAACTACAGACTACCGATGTACTGTATATGTCTGTGTGGCTATGTGTGTGACATGTGTGTGTGTGTGTGTGTGTGTGTGTGTGTGTGTGTGTGTGTGTGTGTGTGTGTGTGTGTGTGTGTGTGGCTATGTGTGTGTATGTGTGTGTGTGTGTTTATATGTTTGTGTGTGTGTATATGTCTGTGTGGCTATGTGTGTGTATGTGTGTGTGTGTGTGTGTGTGTATGTCTGTGTGGCTACGTGTGTGTATGTGTGTGTATGTGTGTGTGTGTGTGTGTGTGTGTGTGTGTGCTTGTATGTCTGTGTGGCTATGTGTGTGTGTTTGTGTGTATTTATGTCTGTGTGTGTGTGTGTGTGTGTGTGTGTTTTTGTGTGTGTGTGTGTGTGTGTGTGTGTGTGTGTGTGTGTGTGTGGCTATGTGTGGCTATGTGTGTGTGTGTGTGTGTGTGTGTGTGTGTGTGTGTGGCTATGTGTGTGTGTGTGTGTGTGTGTGTGTGTGTGTGTGTGTGTGTGTGTGTGTGTGTGTGTGTGTGTGTGTGTGTGTCTATGTGTGTGTGTAAGCGGGTTAGCGAGGCCCGCCCTCCCCAGCAGCGGCCAAGGGGACCCGCGGGCGGGGCCCCCACGACTACGGGAAGAGGCAGCCAGGCATCCCGCGGTGATGGACCGGGACCCAGGCAATCCCCAGCCACCCGGTCCGGGCCGGACATGTGGCCAGGAGGCCCTCACCCCCAGGCCAACGACCCCCACCCGGCGAGGGGCCAGCCTGCCCGGAGAGACGGAGCTTCCCCGGCCGCCGACGTGGGCAGGTGCACCCGCCCCCACGAAAGCGGTCAGGGGTCCAGCACCGCCAGGAGGCACCCCAGGCTGCACGGCGAGCCCCGCCAGGACCCGGGCACCGCGACCCGCCTGCCCCAGGCCGACGAGGGAACGCGGGTGATGTAGGCCCCTCTCCCACCCCTGGTGTTGAGTGCATGTGGCTAATGCAATAAAAACAGGGATGAGGAGGTCAGGGTATCATGGAGACATATTTTTAACATCATGCAAATTTACTTAAAACATTTTTAGTAATTAGGACTTTAAAAAAAAGCCGTTGAAATCAGTCAGTTGTTTAAAACAATATGCAGATCAAAAGTCTATCACCTAATGCAGGTAGATGTGAAACTCACTTAACTTAAGACACACACAAAAAAAGAAAAGATAATGATGGACTATCCATGGATCACTTAACCTGATATGACTGAGTAATTAATTAATCAAAAGATATACATGTCAGCTGACTTTCTACCACCATGTAACTCAGATGAGGTATAGAAACAGTTCAGTTGATTGTGCTGCAGAACTCATTTGTTTTGTGGCTCATATGGTAAGTCTTTATGTGATCTTCTGACTCATCTTTGACAAAATGACTTCCATTTCCCAAGACTTTTTCCTCAAGAGGTATTCATAAATACACGTGTTCATATCAAGGCAAAAAAAACACTGATTATAATTGTAAAAACATAATACTAATAATACAAATATTATTGTAGGAGTAAATCATGATTTGCATTCTGCCAACTGTCAGTCAGATTGGGCTGGTACATCTGCTCGCTGCCGTTCTCATTTACAAGTTTTCCTGTTTTATGTGATCAGACCACAGAAGGTGAGACGGGGACTAAAGTGCCACCAATCGAAACGGCACATATTAACCTGCACATGCTGTTGGAATAATACTAAAAAAGAAAGACATCACAGCTTACAACAAGTCTGCTTTGATCTTGTTTGTATTTACGGCGATTTTCAGAAAGTTATTTCACAAGTGCAGCTCAAAGCCGAGACGGACGGCTGTCAGTCACCACTGAGGGAAAACGTAACCCAGGAACCAAACTACCAAAAACTTCCTTCAATGGGGTTTTTTTTTTTTTTTAAACTATGATGATAAAGTTGCTAAATTGGAAACAATGAAGCAAATATGAGCGAGTTTGCAGCTCACAGGCAGAGAGGAGGAGGCTGAGAAATGACTGACAGAACCTCAGAAACACAAACCCATGACTGTTGTAACCAGAGGGCTTCACCAGCACAGAGACTCTTGCGTCGCCTTAACTTTTCTCACCCGACTAAGTCCATCACTTACTGAAAACACATGAATATACAGAAGCGAGTAACACTGAGCACCGTTTTCATGGGAACTTTAAAAACCTCCCGACAAAACCAGAAGTCAGAAAAGTGCAGGACGGTCCTCAGTAGCAGGGCCTGTGGACGACACCCATCTCCACGTCCTCTGACTTGTTTCCCTGCATTAAAGCGAAGGCAGTGAACATAAAATGTTAAGATGCCGCGAACAGAGTGAAAAACCATAACTTTTAACTTGTGAATCTCTTTCTCTGGTAAATGGTTGGTTTCCAAACACATGCAAAAGGAAGTAAATTACAGGATACGTGGACATTTGCTCCGATTTCACCACAAGCTTCACTTCTGAAACTCACCTTCAGCCTCATTAAAACCCTTCTGTTGCTGCGTCAGAAACGCTGACCTTTAACATCAAAGGGCTCCAGTTCAGCTTATTAGACTCTATTTTATTATTTTTAACAGGTTTCTAAAAGGTAAATGAAACAAATAAAAAAAAGGTTCAAGCATGACAGGTCCAGTGTTTCCTCCCATTAAGAGAAAAAAGTGACTCTGAAATGTGTTTTTTCACTTTGATATTAATATTTATTCTACAGATACACCGAAGAAAAGGTTGTTGTGACCGGTAGATATAATGTCGATCTCTTTCCACCCTATGTGATTTAAGTATAAATATAATAGAGTATGAATTGCTCAATTAAGATTGATGAATGTATACTGCTCATTAACACGACACATACTTCAAAGTTTGAGCAAAAAACATGCATGTCCCTCTCTGCTGTGCTTCAGCTGCCTCCTAGCTTAGGAGGCTCTTCTACCTCAGCTCTATGAAACTGAGTATTTTTATTGTTTTTTTTTTACATTACCTCCTTATTACCTACTTATTATTTCCCCCCGCAAACTCCAAATTAATGTAGAAAAGGGCAGTTGGATGCGAGTTGGATGAGTTAGGACAAGGATATTCAACTGGCGGCCCGCGGGCCACTTGCGGCCCGCCAGGAGCTTTTATGTGGCCCCTGGTCATATTTCAAAAAAGGGGGCGAAAGTAGTGTTCCACTTCCGGCCGGCAAGCGAAACTAACATGGTTTACATATCGCATTTTGTTAATTAATAAAAGTTTAAGATGCTTGGTAGCCTTTTCAGTTGGTTAATGATTCATTCGACAGTGTTTGTACATGTTAATTCAATTCAATTCAATTCAATTTTATTTATATAGCGTCTAATACAACAGAGTTGTCTCTAGACGCTTTACAGAGACCCATACCCAGAACATGACCCCCGAGCAGTTATTACATAAACAATGGCAGGTAAAAAAATCTCTGTTGGAGATGTTTCTTACTACCGGTACTTCGGATTTTTTACCAGTGTTGCACAGTCATAATGTTTGTCACATTATTTGTTATTAACCTCTCTTGTATAGAGGACTTGTTTACATCATTAGGCTTCTAGGATTGGCCTGACATTTTTTTCATTTGAATCTCTAAATGAGGACTTTGCATTTCAGATGGACTTCTAAACCTCCTATAATTTCATGCGATTGTTTTGTTTTGCTGATATAATGCACAGATGTGTCATAAATAAAAGGAGCGTATGGTTAATATTTTGGTTGCTCATTTATAACATCAAACTGGCTACTATGGACTGAAATGCTTGTGCTCAATGCTTAATATAATATTCAAATAAGGAAATCTTGGTGGAAAGTGGTGCTTTGTCATTATGGCGTGTTTTATTAAAAGTAGGTCAATATCAACTTCATTAAGTTTGCACAATGCATGGTTTCAAAATGAACTTGCATTTAAAATATGTCTTTATCTGAATATTATATTTAACATCCACAATGACTAAATCTGGAGACAATTAACACAATTATTATGTAAACTAGACAGATATATTCTCCTGCTCATTCCTAAGCACAAATGTATTATATATACATAAATGTTCGTCTTTGAGTGCAAAATACATTTTGAAAACCCCCCATAGAGTTTTTTTGCAGATGTGGCCCCCTGCCTAATCTAGTTGAAGACCCCTGAATTAGGATCTCCGAGGGGTTCGGAGAAGAGTTGGTCTCAAAAGCGATGCATCTTTCTGGAGAGCAGAGATGTGCATCCTCGCTCCGACAGCAGCTTGTGGCTCTTTCCACCAGCGTGGAACCACAAATGAGAAAAGTCTGGTTTGCCTTGAGTGCAGGAGAAGCCAGACGGCGTTCCACAGCGGAGCGTCACCATCAGGCACGAGAATGAGCTTCAGGGACAGGACTTCAATAACCGGGTCCAGACCCAGAAGTCAAGTACTGGTGACTTGAACTTCCTTCAGGATGTTGGAGAGAAGTCAGCGGAGCCCAGAGAGTAACGGTGTCACAAGAGGCAGCTCTGGTTGGTTGAACACCAGACTCGCCCCTGCGTCACGGACCATCTGTGGAGGTTCACGGGTCGAGTGCATCATTGTTAGGGTACAACCAGTACTGGAGTTGAGGGGGGATGAGGGGGGATGGCATCCCCCCTGAAATAAAAACGGTCCAAATCATCCCTCCTGTAAAACGGTCATCCCCCCTTTCCATCCCTTATGTCATGTAATTTCATCAATGAATGTGGTTTTACTGCTATTTCAACATTTAGAGTCATCACCAGAAAAATAACTTATTTGACAATTTTCACCTGTTTCAAGTAAATTTTCACTTGAAATAAGTAGAAAAATCTGCCAGTGGGGCAAGATTTATCTTCTCATTACAAGCAAAAAAATCTTGTTCCCCTGGCAGATTTTTCTACTTATTTTAAGTGAAAATCTACTTGAAACAGGTGAAAATTGTTGTTTTTTCCAGTGATGAGTCTTGGTTTAAGTGTAATGAGATTTTTTTTACTAAAATGAGACATTTTAACTAGAAGTAAGACGAATATTCTTGTTAAGATTTTGAGTTTTTGCAGTGATCCATTTTACTTATCCTGTGAAGGAAAGAGTCATATTGATAAGTTCAGAAAACTGTTTTTTTATTGTTGTGTTTTGATGTATTTGATGTAAGCCCAGTGGATATTTAAAGCTTACAGAAGGCTGCATTTAACTGCTGCTATGTCATTCCTGCAGTATTTCTGCAGGTGTTTTGGTCACTGCTATTATTTGTAATATATTATATTATTTGTAATCAGCACAAATTATCTGTCCCCATATGATAAAATCCACCATTCCCCCTGATTTTTTTTTACCACTCTGTACTGGGTACAGCTGAATGTCCAAGTACTGTATTAACCCTGCGAGACTACATATACACATACATACATATATATATATATATATATATATATATATATATAAAATGTACTGTATTTGCAGTAAATCTCTAAGTCTGTAACATACAAAACAAAATGATTTACATTCATTTGTTTGTGTTGCCTGTATAAGCTTCGATTCTGATTATAACACGTTAAACAGAATTAGATGTTAATAGAAAACAACCGTACATGTATATCACAGTGGGTCTGGAGTTAAGCTGAAGGGTTAAACATTTCATTTGATAACGTTAAAAGTTCAAAAAGTGTTGAAATATCTCCAAGTTCCTGCTTCACTCAGTAAGTAACCATAAACAAAAGGAATTACATAACCATACATGTCTTTATATAAATTATTGGCATTTTTAAATTATGCTCAGTACTTGAAAAGCAATTATTTGCTTTTTTTTGTTTATTCTCCCCCCACCAAGTTCTACACTTAACCCATTTTTGTATTTGTATTAAAGTATGATATGATGCATAATTCCTTACCAGGATGCTGAACTCTACGTTCTGCAGGTGGAACTGTGAGCAGGTACCGAGTCTGGAGGACGGTTGTGTCAGGATAATACCGTAACTTAATCAATATATGTGGAACACAATGATCTGCTCTGGTGACCCCCAACAGACGTTTCTGTTGTGTGTCCCAATAACAGACGTGACGAAGAGGAGACGTTCGGCTGAAGAAGATGCTTTTTATTCTGAGATGCCACTAAGTGGAAGTTACATAGCTAAACTTACAATTATGCTCATGTAATTTGCACAAGTGGAACACTCAAACTGTAAACTAGGATAAGAAGTAGCAACAAATAAGAAAATCTGGATACAAAATAACCAGAGAAGTGCTTTTCGTGGTCATTTGTGTCATTATATTTTATAGGAGGCGGTTTTGGGGTGGAGCATCTCCCGCGTGCTCCGACTCGTGGGTCCAAACATGAGAATATGAAATGAGACATGAAACATTTTTGAAAAAATAAAAACAATAATCATCCAATCTCCAAGAGAAGTTTGAAAGATTTATTACATTTTGTTTGCATACAAGATGTTTGGGATACGGGCATTTCATCTGACATGAAATCTTAAGAAAGCAACTAAGGATACCAAGACAATAAATATTAACTGTTAATATTTTTTTATTTATTTTTTTACTTTCTGGACTCTTGAATACCAACATCAGTGAGCATGCAGAAAAGTAAACCAAGCGAAGCTAGAAGGCCGGGACACGCTAGAGCCGTCAGACATTACATAAGAGGAGAGAGAAAAACGTAAAGATATAGTCACAATCCTCAAAACAATCCTTAAAGTGACTTAGCTGTGTGTCAATTAAACATCTCCTTTTTAAGGATTAAAGAAAGAAAAAAATCCATTACATTTTCAATGTAAACAAAAACATAACCATCTCTGCACAGAAAGTCAGTTTATGCAACAGATGCTTTAACTAAATCAAAACAAATTAGCATTTTGTCTTTTTTTTTTCTTTTTAACACCAGCAAATTAGTTTGGTATGCTAGCGTTGATTCAGAGCTAAAATCTAAAAAAAAAAAAGTGCCTTAAAAGAAACAACTCCCAGAAAAATTTAACAGAATACTGAAATGTTTTGGTGCTGCACAGATGAGGACCGAGGGGGGGAAGTACGGAAGAGTATTAGGGCCAGGCAGGAAAAAAAAATATTTGAGAAGGGAAGATTTTTTTTTTATTGTGCACTTCGAGAAAAAAGTCGAAATTTCGTGAATAAAGTCGAAATTTTGAGAATAAAGTCGAAATTTTGAGAATAAAGTCGAAATTTCGAGAATAAAGTTGAAATACAATTTCGTGATTAAAGTCGAAATTTCGTGAATAAAGTCGAAATTTCGAGAATAAAGTTGAAATACAATTTCCTGATTAAAGTCAAACTTTCGTGAATAAAGCCGAAATGTTGAGGAAAAAAGTCCAAATGTCAAGAAAAAAAGTCAAAATGTTGAGAAAAAAGTCGAGATTAAGTATAATTTTGAAAAAAAGTCGAAATGTCGAAAAAAAAAGTCGAAATGTTGAGAAAAAAGGCGTAATTTCGACTTTATTCACGAAATTTCAACTTTTTTCTCGAAATTGTATTTCAACAATCTCCACATTTCGACTTTTTTCTCGACATTTCGTCTTTGCACAATAAAAAAAAATCTTCCACTCTCCAATTTTTTTCCTCTTGCCTGGCCCTAATACTCTTCCGTAGGGAAGAGTAGCAACTGATTTGAGAATAAATTGCTTCATGGCTGTAAGAATATTAAATGGACATTCAGGGGGGGGTTAAAAGGGAAAGGTATAAACCTCCAAAACAGGATGACAAACACTGTATTTGCAGTAAATCTCCAAGTCTGTAACATACAAAACAAAATGATTTACATTCATTTGTTTGTGTTGCCTGTATAAGCTTTGATTCTGATTATAACACGTTAAACAGAATTAGATGTTAATAGAAAACAACCGTACATATATATCACAGTGGGTCTGAAGTTAAGCTGAAGGGTTAAACATGTCATTTGATAACGTTAAAAGTTCAAAAAGACACCGCAAAAAGACGACTGTTAGATTTCTATCCCTTCAACGCAGCGTTACTATCATTCCATCAACCAGCAGTAGTCTGGTCGTTCACAACCCACCGCTGTAAACCTGGTTACCGTAAAACCGTTAACTATCTCCCTCCTTCCCAATGAAAACAAGTCATTAAACACAGCTACTTATCTTGCGGGAGGCCTTTTTTTTCTTCCTCTCTTCTACAAAACTAAATAATCCCACTATTACCATTGTCTCTTTAAAAAGGTTTTCATGTACTTTTAATAAAAACACAATCTTACGGAGTTAGAAACGGCTCCCTTCTCCTCCGAGGCGCACGGCGGTGAGCTCCTGGACGGCTATGCCAGGAAACCATCCGCTTTCTCTTTATTTGGCATTTAAAAAGACACATTTAGGCTGCAAATTGCACTTCAACATGATCATGATTGTCTGGAGTTCGACCGCTTTGCTGACGGGTCTCATGCTTTCACTGGACTCAAGTGTTTCATTTACTTGATCTTATCTTTTTGGTGATTTTAAATCACCTTTAGAAGTCTTGCGCTTTGTAACAGCAGTACACCGTGGTTAGGTTGAGGTTAAAGGAGAGAATGTTTCGGTGTCGTATAAGTGGGGTAAACAGCAGATATAAAACTGCTTCTTTTTTTTTCTTCTTCTTCTATGCCTACAAGGCTGTCAAGAAGAGAAATTCTGAAGTTTTCAGACAATACAGAGGTGTCAAAGTGACTAACATTCAAAGAGTTGCGGAGACATTTGCCCATGTTCTCCCCGGAGCGTGTCTGTAGTCTACCCTCATAATGATCCTTCCCTTTCTAATACATTCATTAGAAGTGATCACCCTGCCAGCCTTCCAGTACCAGGGTAAAAAGTGCAACATAACAACACCTCAACCATCAATTACTCCGTTTGTCTCGGGTCTGCTGTCATGGAGTGAAGATAAACCTCCTAATCCCTCCTTAGATTGGATCTTAAACTTTTCTTTTTAGCCTCGTTTTCCTTGCTTTCTTGTTTTTCTTTGCCATTTGTGAGGATTAACAATAAAAAACACTGAAAGTCAAGAAGGCTACACTTACATTTCTGTTGATTGACTGTAAACGTGATTAACACTGAACATTACAATGTTGCTAATTTAATCTATTTGCAGTGCAGCTGCTTTAAAGAGCATCTTCTAGGAGTTACTGCTGTTTTAAAGCAACGCTGAAACAAGCAGGCTGAAATAAAACCAGTTTCAGCGTTATTAGGACTTCCATCAACACGGTTAAAGATTTTAAAAAGGTTTACATTTATTAGTTGTTCCTAACATCTCCTCTTTGGCTTTTTGATATTTAATTATGAGTAAGAGCGAATTCCTGAAGACTAAATGGTGAGAGGACAGAGATGTGTCCCACCTTTGTGGGGGGGGGGGTATATAAAGAGTTCGTAGGCACTTTAGGAAAAAATACAAGTTGGTAAACGGGTGAATTTATAAAGTCACTAACTGAGGTTAGTTGGTGAGATGGAGGTCAGCTGCTAGAGCTTAGACAGGACACATTTTCACATTATTAAAGAAAAAAAAACAGGAAAAAGAAAAGAAAAAACAACCTACGCAACAAATTAATATCTGTATCGTTGAGTTTTCAACTCTTATCGTCAGTCATTTTATTGGACTGATGTTTTACAATAAAAAGTGTTTCTGGTACCACTTCACAAAGAGCTAAATTCTGAAGTATTTGTATAAAAGCTAAAAGATGGCTTACGAGTCCAGCGAGAGTGGAAGTGGGGGGGGGGTTCTGCAAGGCTTAGTGTGTGTAACGCCGGGCTTTAGCAGCCCTGTGTCCTGTTCTGCATGTGTTTGGCAATGTCGTACACGTAGGTGATGTCCGGCCTCTTCTCCGGGTCGGGGTTGATGCACATGTCTACCAAGTTCCTCAGCTGGGGGGGAAAGAGAGAAATGACACGGTTAATGACGCCGCACTTCGACACAACTGTGGGTTTTAACAGAGAAATCAACAGGTAACGATGATAGGTTAGTACAGGGGTCGGCAACCCGCGGCTCTAGAGCCGTATGCAGCTCTTTAGCGCCGCCCTAGTGGCTCCTGGAGCTTTTTCAAAAATGATTGACCTTTTTTTTTTTTGTTTTCCTTTTTTTTCTCTTTTTTCTCTTTTTCCCTTCTTTTTTCCTTTTTTTCCTCTTTTTTTCTTCCTTTTTCCTTTCCTTTTTAATCTCCACATTTCGACTTTTTTCTCGAAATTTTGACTTTTTTCGACATTTCGACTTTTTTCTCGACATTTCGACTTTTTTCCCGAGATTTTGACTTTTTCTCAACATTTCAACTCTTTTCTCGACATTTCGACTTTTTTCTGGAAATTGTACTTCAACATTAATCTCGACATTTCGACTTTTTTCTCGAAATTTTGACTTTTTCTCAACATTTCAACTTTTTTCATGACATTTCCATTAACCGGGGCAGGGCTAAATACGTTTTTTAACTTCTCCCTGCTCCATTTCGAGCATGCAAAAAAAAGGAAAAAAAAAAAAAAAAAAAAAGAAAATGCCAGTGAGGCATGTTTTTGTTTATGATTGTTATGATTTGTATTATACTGTATTTATCATGATTATTATTTAACTATTGTTCCTTGGTTTAAATATATATTTCTTAGCATGTTCGAAATAAAGTTTTTCATTCATTCATTCATTCATTCATTCATTCATTCATTCATTCATTTCAACTCTTTTCTCGACATTTCGACTTTTTTCTGGAAATTGTACTTCAACATTAATCTCGACATTTTGACTTTTTTCTCAACATTTCGACTTTTTTCTCAAAGTGCATAATGAAAAAAAAAATCTTCTCCCAGTTATAACTAATATAGATACATGCAGCATGTGTTTGTCTTCATTCTAAGGCTTATACAAGACTTAATTTTTTGCGGCTCCAGTCATATGGGTTAGTAAATATAATTGATTATTGATCTGCTGAATCCCCCCCCCCCCACCAGTGTGTTGTCACCCTCTCACCCAGAGACACCACTTAAAGTGAAGTGCGGCGCCTGACACGAGCAGCTCGACGGGCTCCGCAACGCAACAGCCACTGCCTTCATTAAAAAAAAAAAAGATAATAGAAGATGGAGAGAATCTACACAAGGTCGCTATGGTAACTGTGCCATTTCCTGTCCGCTGTTGCGTGCCACCCCCTTCTCATCAGTCGCTTCGCATGTGTGTGTGTGCGTGAATGAAAGTGAGAGAAAGATCCAAATTCAGACGGTCTGAGAATTAGTTGCACAGAATGGAGATTTGAGAGAGGGGGGGGTGAAAAGATGCAGATATGTAAAATATTCATGCTCTTCTTTGCATGGCAAGTGGGGAGGGGGAGTGTCAGGTGGAGGGAGGGAGCTGGTAAAGGAAGGTGGGGGGGGGGGGGCTTCGGCGGAGATGGTTAAATGACACAACAAAGATGAGCAGCTGACAGTTTGCTGCCGATCCTTCAGGAGCATTGTTTACATCCAGACAGGCGCTGCAGGCACCCCCCTCATCTCCATCTCTCCATCGCCCGTCTCCCGCTCTAT
>NC_084599.1:36125249-36280754 GCF_033807715.1 Cololabis saira
AATGACGATAAAAAAATACCAATTCAACTCCACCTTTTTAACTATAAATCTATCACCACATTCAGTCTTTGGAGCCAAAACACTGCTCTAAAAGATACTAAATACTACTAAACATCATCAATTACATTGAATTAATAAAAACCAATTAAATGAGTCTACCTGTACTGCAAAACTGGAATGACTTTTCCTTCCTTCCTTCCTTCCTTCCTTCCTTCCTTCCTTCCTTCCTTCCTTCCTTCCTTCCTTCCTTCCTTCCTTCCTTCCTTCCTTCCTTCCTTCCTTCCTTCCTTCCTTCCTTCCTTCCTTCCTTCCTTCCTTCCTTCCTTCCTTCCTTCCTTCCTTCCTTCCTTCCTTCCTTCCTTCCTTCCTTCCTTCCTTCCTTCCTTCCTTCCTTCCTTCCTTCCTTCCTTCCTTCCTTCCTTCCTTCCTTCCTTCCTTCCTTCCTTCCTTCCTTCCTTCCTTCCTTCCTTCCTTCCTTCCTTCCTTCCTTCCTTCCTTCCTTCCTTCCTTCCTTCCTTCCTTCCTTCCTTCCTTCCTTCCTTCCTTCCTTCCTTCCTTCCTTCCTTCCTTCCTTCCTTCCTTCCTTCCTTCCTTCCTTCCTTCCTTCCTTCCTTCCTTCCTTCCTTCCTTCCTTCCTTCCTTCCTTCCTTCCTTCCTTCCTTCCTTCCTTCCTTCCTTCCTTCCTTCCTTCCTTCCTTCCTTCCTTCCTTCCTTCCTTCCTTCCTTCCTTCCTTCCTTCCTTCCTTCCTTCCTTCCTTCCTTCCTTCCTTCCTTCCTTCCTTCCTTCCTTCCTTCCTTCCTTCCTTCCTTCCTTCCTTCCTTCCTTCCTTCCTTCCTTCCTTCCTTCCTTCCTTCCTTCCTTCCTTCCTTCCTTCCTTCCTTCCTTCCTTCCTTCCTTCCTTCCTTCCTTCCTTCCTTCCTTCCTTCCTTCCTTCCTTCCTTCCTTCCTTCCTTCCTTCCTTCCTTCCTTCCTTCCTTCCTTCCTTCCTTCCTTCCACAGGAATTTATCGTTTTTACCGCGAGATGACAAATTCTTACCGGGGGAATTCTTTGGACGGTATATCATGAACAGTAAAATATCACCCATTCCTACAGTCTTCCAACGAGATATGTAAAATAAGTAAAAACCACAGTAGGTTTGAATATGAAATACACCTGTTTTATAGCAGAGCACCTTAAAATGTTGAAAAAGGAGAAATATATGATTAATAGGCGCCTTTCTAGCACTTAAGGCCACTGTATATAAGATGAAAACAAACAATTAAAGCATAATACCATTTAAAAAAGAAACAAAAACGCCCAAAAACAATAACCTCATAGCATCCAAGATATAAAAAGGGTTCTTTGCTTCGTTTCTTCACAGGTTCCCGCTGCAGGCTGGATACGACTGCTCCTTTTTATTAAAAGAAATAAACTGCAACGAGGAGTTGTAAAAGTAAAAACAAAGACAAAATATCACGGGCCGAATCAGTGGGCAGATGAAGTTTTACACCTTAACTCCCCAACTATTTTTTAAGCGGTGTTGTTCTGGCGGTAGCGCGGCGCGTCTGACAGCCTGCTAATTGGAAGTGTGAAAGCAGATGAGAAGTAAACCCACATATGAACACAAGTGGAACCAGTCCATGGAAAATACAGCAGCTTGGCGCGAACGTGCCATTTTCTACGATGTCATGAAGAACACAGAAAACGTGTGTGCGTGGGACCGTTAAATTAACGGATGTAAAACAAAACCCGAGGCCTGCTGGGATGTTACTGCCAAACGTACACGGGCTCGGTTGGTGGCGAGTCGAGAGAAGCCCGCGGGCACCGCCCAGAAACGTGCTGCCGCATCAATAATCCAGCCCAGCTCGTTCGTTTTCAGTTTTAAAACGACAGATGTGTCAGACAGTGACGGTCCGGAGACAGAAGAGGTCGTTTTGTGTTTCATTGGTCAGATTTTGATGGCTTTTCTGTTCCAGCTTCCAGCAGGAAGTCGAGTTGACAGCGGCAGAAAAACTCAGTGGGCCCTCTCTCTGCTCTGGACAGATTAACCGTCACATTCATCGGTTCTATTAATCAAGAACACACATCAATGTTACGTATCCTTAGAAAACCAAACAAACGACATGAGGAAGGAGAATCGGCTTCCATCTCTCCTCGTCGTCGTCTACTTCAATCCTCACTACTGAGGCTGGCGCAGCGGGAGGCTGACAGTGATGAGACGTGTTTGGAAATGCAGATTTGCTGTGTGTTTCAGTGACGATACACTTCCATTTGTAAGAAAGCTTCTCATCTCTGGCCTGAAACGTCAAACTCAATTAAACAATGTTTAATATAAGGACACGTGGTCATTTTTTTAAGTAAAGTAAAGCTTAAAACAAGGGTATGTCATCAGAAACGCGCTGTGTGATGACTGGTGTTGCCGAGTTTTATTCTTTTAATACAACATGTCAACGAACATATGTTGTACTTTCACTTCAGAATATAATCGCTTTTCAGCTGGTTTTCAAAATAAATAATTAATTGAATTGTTTCTATATAAAAGTCTATTTCAGTGTCTTGGAGAAGTGGGAAAACGCTCCTAACTGTTTCGTCACAGCGTATCTTAACGTAAAAACTCCAATCCTGTAACTTTTGCACAGACTCATATCCGGCACTTTATAAACCTCATTGTACATTTCTGTCTATACTTTTTACCTATCCTAAGTTCCTAAGTCACTTTTGTACAGACTCACCCGGCACTTTAAAACCTCATTTTGTACATTTCCGGTCTACATTTCATTTTACTGTTTATACTTTTTATTGTTTATACATTTAATTTAATTTTATCTCTTATATATTTGTTTTTATATTTGTATTGTGTTGCACCAATCCCCAAAACAAATTCCTCGTGTGAAAACTTGGCAATAAACCCTTTTCTGATTCTGATTCTGATCTGAGTGTTACAATTCTAAATAAGCACGAGGGAGACAGAAACAACCAGAGGATTAAAAAAAAAAAAAGAAAAAGAAAAGGCAGGCAGCTAAAGACACCAGGAGGCAAAGGGTTAAGCAAGAACCCCTCGTATTTTCATGCATCTTCTGCTTTTGACAGATGAAAAATGTCAACTGTCCTGTTTGTATTTGGGAGTTTTTGCACTATTCATCTGCTTCATTAGTGCCTGCTGCTCCTAGCCCCTGACAGCTGCCGGCCCCCTGCTCTCGGTGTGCGTACACAGACACACACACACACACATGCAAGCATAAAGATGCATGCCACCCCCCCCCCAGCCCCACACAACCCCTGACACACACACACACACACACACACACACACACACACACAGACACAGAAAAATACAGACTCGCTCCTTTTTTCAGACTGTGTCGTCGCAACGGTTTATATGATTGACTCACTCTCTGACCTCTGAGGCCCGGGTGTGCGAGTGCCTGTGTCTGTGTGTGTATGGTTCATTGATATTCAGGAGACAGAGTGCACATGCATGCCTGCTGTCTGTCTAAAGGGGTGTGAGCTGCCGGTGGCAGAACACCCAACACCACATTTGCACTCTTGTATCTGTGAGAACCCCCGTATAACGTACCCACGAGTCCCCCGTCCTTAACCCCAGACGTCACATCTGCACCCCGATAACCACGACCTGAACCCAACCGTAGCCAGGAAACACAGTTCCAACCTCGGAAAGGTTTCTTCTGAGCAGAGGTGGGTAGTAACGAGTTACATTTACTCCGTTACATTTACTTGAGTAAGTTTGGGGAAATTTTGTACTTTTAGGAGTAGTTTTGAATCACTATACTTTTTACTTTTAATTGAGTAGATTTGTGAAGAAGAAACTGTTACTCTTACTCCGCTACATTAGGCTACGTTGAGCTGTTACTTTTCTTTTATCCGTGTATGCGCCAATCCCATGACATCACTGGGTGATTCTTTGGGAAAAATGTTTGTTTTTGCATGTGTTGTCACATTTACACAGACTCAAACACACACAGAGTTTCTATGAGTTAATGGGCTTGTTCAAGTTCTGCCTGGTTAAAAAAGAAAAGTACAAAGGCTTGAAATTTTGTGCTACTTGTGCTTAATTTATTTTTTTATTCTGTTATTATTTTATCTATTTTATTATTTATTAAAGTACTTGAATTTACTTTAAGATTATTTTAATTTAAGCTATTTTTTATTAATTCTAATTTATTTTATTATTTTATTGCTTTAATTTAGCTGAAGATGATTATTTTGTACTTTTGTCTGTTTGAATGGTTGTGTTAAAAAAATAAATCAGACGTACTCGGTGAAAAAATCAGTACTTGAGTAGTTTTTTCACCAAGTACTTTTTTACTTTAACTCAAGTAATTATTTGGATGACTACTTTTTACTTCTACTTGAGTCATAATATTCTGAAGTAACAGTACTTTTACTTGAGTACAATTTTTGGCTACTCTACCCAGCTCTGCTTCTGAGCGGCTGTGACCAGAAGCGATACCAGTATCGGCAACTCGTGCACTCGCGTTTTTTGCGAAACTATTTCAAGAGGCTGCATCTGATGCCACTAACCCTCTTTGACCAATTTCGACCTGGCGCTGGTGCGAGACTGGTGCTAGCGCCAGCTCAGAGTTGGCTCAACGTTAGAACCTTTTAAGAGGTGGTTTGTTTTTTTCCACATATTCAGGGCCTCTTTGGAGTCACGTCATTATTTTATTACATCTCTTTTAAATCCGAAGCTCCCTTTGGTTTTCTGCGGTTCACAGATGACACAGATCAGTGTTTTCCCTCAAAACTCATGTCTTTAGTTGCTCGCTGGTATTTACGAACGTCCCCTAACAACAAGATTTATCCTCACGGTTTTAGTGGGAACAAACAACAATGTCAATTAATGAAAACAGTTTTGTAATGAAGTTTAAAACGGCTCTGGCGAATGCCTTTTCCCAGAGTTCATCCACACCGACTGCTGCTTTTAAAACATTAAAAGCTGTTTTTCAACAATCGCGGTGCAAAGAGGCCGTCTCCTCCACGGTCCACTGCCGCCTGATTCTGGTGCCGACTCCGTTAAGTCCTTATTTTCATCCCTACCGGCTCCACATAAACACGACTCAAGTCACACTGCTCTGTAAATACAATCCTGATGTAACAACGTTCTGGTACCAGCGTGTCACCGGGCTGAAAATGATTTGATTTGATTTGATCTTTATTCATCTTGAACAAAACAATTTAAAACACATACATCAACAATAATAATAAAGCACAACCAGTTTTGTTCAAGAAGGGACAGGAAGAAGCAAATGCTTATCTAGTCCGGCCCCTTCTTGCAATATAAGAGTATCCGATATATAAAAGAATAATAGTGGCAATAACAATAATAATAATAATAATACATATATACAGTGTATACCCTTCTTCTTGACATATAAAAGTATGTCAATATAAAAGTAATTAAAAGACATGTGAATCAATAATAAAAGTAGCTAAAACGAAAGGCATCAAGCACAGTAGAGAAGGAAAAAAAGTCAATGAAAAAAAAAAAAAAAACAATCACCATAATAAAAGTAGCTAAAAAAGAAAGAAAAGCATCATGCACAGAAGAAAAAAAAGACAATGAAAAAATAATAAAATAAAAAATCATGGTCATTATAACATCAATTGTTGATGATGCTATGTTTGAGAATAGATGGTGTATAAAAACAGCATTTGTTACATTTTCGGGGGGTTTTATAGGTAAACTAGGTGGTCCTGGTTACGGTGGGCCCAACATCCTGATGACCGGCAGCCTCTTCGCAGTGACTGCTTCTGGAAAAAGAGCATCTGTTCTCACTCCATTTAAGGAATTTTCTGCTGTTGTTAAATACCCATATTGGCTCTCTTTATCCACAAAGTGTCCCAATGCAAGAACCAGTACTTGGTCAACCAAGAGTAATGCATCTCATTTTAAAAGGTCCACGCCAAAGTCAGGATAGGAAAAAATCACGGTCCAAAAATGTCCTCACTGCTGGCGCGAGGAGCTCGCGCCGATCCCCACAAAGACACAAAAGGACGGAGGAAATAGGCCTGTTTTTTTTTTTTTTTTTTTTTTTTTTAATTTATTTATGTATTTTTTTTTTTTTTTTTCATTACATTACATTACAATTTTTGGTTATTTTTTTGTTTATCCCCAAAAAAGGAATGTTTTGTTGGACACAAGAATAACTGGTGCCATGTTTTTGCCTTTAAATATGTTTAAAGGTATGAAAACATTAAAGTGTCTATATTTCATTACTTTATATTATACTGTCTGGGGGTTACATTTGCAAAAAATGTTAAAAACCAAATGCTCAAAAATTAAAAACCAAAATAGACTGAAAATGGAACAAATAAAAACAGAATGTGGGAAAAAATAAAACCGATTTCATCCGTCTCTGTTTCCTCCCTGGATCTGTTTGGTAATTCTGACCCACGATGTTTCTGAAAGCAGTTCTATCAGCATTCTGGGAGCTGATTGGTCCTTACAGCATCATTAGCTGCAATACTTGCTGTTGAATCTCAATATGATACTAGTAGTAATATTTTGCATAACTACAGTCATATAATTCATGCAACAGCTCAAAAAACTGTTTTAATAACACTAACCCAAATCAATATCGGAATCGAATCGAATCTTGATAATCGATTCTGAATCTTAAGAATCGGAATCGAATCTTGACATTTGAATCTATCCCCAGCCCTAGGAGGAAGACGACCTCTTTTGTTTTCAGAGCTCTTCCCTCGGCCAGGTTGTAGTGTCACAGTAGCATCCGTGGGTATTTTAAATAGCCGGTTGGGGCTTTTCATTTTAATTAACACTGATCCCACTCTCTCACTCCTGCTCCCGTCCCTGTACGCCAATTAGAAGGAGCTGAGAGAGGCAACCATCCTCTCCCTCCTTTCTCCTTCCTCCCTGGAGCCTTTACATCCCGGGACCAAAGGGCTTCTCACAACTTCTCACTTACACGTTTTTTTAACACAAATATTACATTAACAGCCCATCCAAATAAACATTAATGTTAAAATACATAATGAAAAGTAGACTTAGAGTATATATTGTATGTTTTCTGTCTCACAAATACATACTTGAACTCAACGATACAAGTGTGGGAAGCATGACTTTTTTATGTTCTTGCTGGTCCTTCATGAGGTTTTTGATGATATATTAATCAAGGCAATAGGCTACGATGTAGGGACAGTCATTAGACATATCCCTACACCCAGTGGAGTCGTCATTGCTCTACTTCAACACGCTAAAAAGAGAAAAAAGGGAAAGAAGAAAGCCGTGGATGAGCGAGTTGAAAGCACCAGATTGTTACAGTGGGCTGAACCTTTGAAGAGGGTTTTTTTTCAAGAATATGTTCTCATGTGCCGGAAAAAGCTCAACATTTCTGAATTCAAAACTTCTTAACTTTTCTGTTAAATGAAGGACTGAAAACTCAGAAACAGTTATTCTGGCTCCATCTAAATGTAAAACCAAAAGAGAAATGCTCCTTGTTGTTTCATGCAATTACTTGCTTCTCTTTACTACATCAAGAGGCTGAAGATCATCCATCCCTGTGAAATACTCACTGAAATGAGCATTTCACAGTGTCCAATTCTTGAACCAAAGTCATGAAATGGGCATATAAACGTGCAACTGCATGAAAATATTTACTTCGTACAAGAGTACAAGAGACTGAAAAGTGATGCAATGTGGGTCTCCTCCCGGTGGGACGTGGCAGGAAACACCTCTCAGGAGGCATCGATACCGACGCCCAAGCCACCTCCGCTGACTCCTCGAGATGTGAAGGAGCAGCGGCTCGACTCCGAACTCTGAGTTGTAAAAGGAGCGTCCAGCTACCCTGCAGAGGAATCTCATCTCGGCCGCATGTATCCGCAATCTTGTCCTTTCAGTCATTACCTAAAGTTACGTTACATGACCATAGGTGAGGGTGGGAGCGTAGATCGACCGGTAAATCGAGAGCTTCGCTATAAGTCGCGTTTTTTTGCATAGTTTGGCCGGGGGTGCGACTTTTACTCTGGAGCGACTTAAGCCTGGTTTAAGGTTCTGCGTTAAACCAACGCAGAGCCTACGCCGTTGCCGTTGCCGTGACGCCGTCGCGAACCCTTCGGACTTCTCCGTGACTCCATTTCGCCGCGGTGCAGTACACCCCAGAGCGCTAGTTGATACTTTGTTTATCTTCCGGATTTTCTGGTCACAGTGAATCAAAGAGAAAAGGATCACACACACAGACGAAGAAAAGAGCGCTGAAAGTTCACGACTGCTTCACGAACCGGAACCGGAAATGCGTTGCTACCAAGCAAACCAATCACAGCCCTCTCGGTCTGCATCGCCTCGACGCGTAGTTATATTTTTTGGGGAGTTGCACATCAGGCTACGGCGTAGGCTACGGAGAGACTCCCGCGTAGCTGCGTATCCGACGGCGTAGGCTCTGCGTTGATTTCATGCAGAACCATAATTCAGCCTTTATGTGTGAAATTACACATTATTACCGGTTTATCATTTCACATGTTATTTTCACACTAAACCTCAAGAGGGCGAACTGCAACTGACGATGAGTCGGACGTAAGTGGTGTAGAAGAGGAAGCGCCGCATCTTCTACCTCCGGATTTAACGGAGATATTTAAAAGTGACACCGAGGAAGATTTCATTGGATTGTAGTTATTTGGAGTGACACGGATGGTTTGGTAAACTTCTTAGCATGTTATTTATGCTATAGTTATCTGAATAACTCTTAATATGTTATGTTAACATACCAGGCTCGTTCTCAGTTGTGTCATGTAACATAAGCATACCGTACAATTATTCAGCCCGTTGTTGCCTCTGTTCTATTTTTATTTTAAATTGCCTTTCAAGATGACATGTCTATTCTTGATGTTGGATTTTATAAAATAAATTTCCCCCAAAAATGCGACTTATACTCCAGTGCAACTTATATGTTTTTTCCTTCTTCATTATGCATTTTATGGCTGGTGCGACTTATAGTCCGGAAAATACGGTGTGTATATACATATATATATTTATATATGGTGTATATGTATGTACATCCAAGGAAAATGAACACATGGGTGGTAAACACTTAGTTCAATTCAGCAAAATACCAGGACTGGTATAAAGAACATTAGTGTTCATGCCAGAATATCCACTCTGAGAAGTGTATGGGGAGAAAAGCATGGGGGCAGCTCATCGGATGGAAACACCAGCTGCTGAGAACCTGGATTTTTGGGGTCTCATAAAACCAGCAGCAAAACAAGACGGGAGGGAAAGGAATGAGGCAGGAGGCATGAGACGTGGGCACAGTCAGAGGTATGGATGGCTGGCCTCCATACAGGAAGGAGACGCATTCCAGTAAAGCTTTTCAAGATATGATCCTCCTCTAACCTTATAGCAAACACAGCAACCGCAACATGTCTGTACAAGGAGGAGGCCAGCAGTGTGTGTGTGTGTGTGTGTGTGTGTGTGTGTGTGTAAAAATAATCTGCTTTACAGGAAACAGTCAGCGTGTGAGAGTTGCTAATCCAAGTATGAGGCGGTTTGGACTGGAAGCAGAGAGAGACTGCAGTCTCACTCTCTGGCATGTGACCAGACCCCTCATTTACCTCCCCGGCCCTCCCGGGTGGAGCAGGCGACCTGGGCGAGCATCCTTGTTTACCAGCAGTGTTGGGGTAGTTACTCAAAAAAAGTAATCCATTACATATTACTAGTTACTTTTTTTAAAAGTAATCCCTTACACTACTTAGTTACTCGTTGCTGAAAGTAACTAGTTACATTAATAGTTACATTACTTTTGGATTACTCCGCAATATCACCTGAGCTGCACCATAACTCGATTGCCAATGAACAACACATACAGGACTGTCTCAGAAAATTTGAATATTGTGATTTTCTGTAATGCAATTACAAAAACAAAAATGTCATACATTCTGGATTCATTACAAATCAACTGAAATATTGCAAGCCTTTTATTATTTTAATATTGCTGATCATGCTTAACAGCTTAAGAAAACTCAAATATACTATCTCAAAAAATTAGAATATTCTGGGAATCTTAATCTTAAACTGTAAGCCATAATCAGCAATATTAAAATAATAAAAGGCTTGCAATATTTCCGTTGATTTGTAAAGAATCCAGAATGTATGACATTTTTGTTTTTTTAATTGCATTACAGAAAATAAAGAACTTTATCACAATATTCAAATTTTCTGAGACAGTCCTGTAGTTGGAACCTTATTACTGCAGTGCCCAGATCAGCACAAATGTGTATTCGTAAAGTCCCGTAAGATCACGTAAGATCACGTTAAGTCAGACAAGTGTTGCGAAGACGCATGAAAGGAAAGTTTGATTTTCTTTTCTGTTCTCCCGTTGTACATGTAGCTGAAAAGCTTAAAGAAACGTAATGTTTTTTTGTCTTAGAGTAACTATAATGTGATTACCAAAATTACAACTGTAACACTGTACATTACTGCGTTACTGGCGAATGTAATCTCGTTACAGTAACGCGTTACTTTGTACCGCGTTACACCGACACTGTTTACCACCACACAAGTGGGTCTGGGTGAAGCACACGGGGCAGGGTCACGTGATCTAACGAGCCCGGACGTGAGGAGGAAAGCATCAAAACGGAGCGGGAGATGGAGATGGACGCAGATACAATGACCAGGTATTGACGGGCCGACCCTTTGGACCTCGACTCCACCTCGGGGGCACAAAAATGAAAAAATGCAGGCTGGAAAAGAACTCCCAGCGATACGAACCCTCGTTCATGGATATGAAAACACATCAAATAAGCACAATCCTCATCCCTCACTGTTCAGACTGAAATCAATGAAGACCAACGGGATCAGATGTGGTTGTTCTACGTGAACTCCATCTGGCCGGCGTCATGTGATGTGGGGGGAGAACATTGTTGAGGGGAGACTTCAGAGAGAGAGAAGTAAGTTTCCTGAAACTGAACGCACATCGTGAAGAGCCCTCCTACCAAAAAAAACAAAAGAAAGAGAGCAGGAGCCGGCTCTTCAAAGAGAATATGCATGGTGGGGCGAGCGCTGCTCCGGCAGCAATGAGGCTGTAAAATCTCTATCTCCACAGGCTTCCTGCATGGCTCACCTTGACCTGATGGCTGGATCTCCATCTCTGCCCTTGTACGTATAACAATTTCTCTCTGAATGAAAGCCCACCCCCCTCCAACCCCCATCTTTTGCTTTGGTCCAGCAATCTATAACCCTGCTCTGGCTATTTATTATTCCCCCTTTCAACTTATTCCCTTCTCACCCCCACTCGCCTTCCTGCTCCTTTTGTTTCATTCTCACCTGACTTGTACGGCTTAAGTCCTTAGCCTCTTCTGGCTTCCTCTGAGGATTCCTAAACTTATGCACCTTTCATCTTTATTCATTACCTTCTGACCTCCTCAGGGAGCAACAGGTCTCATCTATTTTTATCACTTTTGCTCCCGGGAGATCTGTAGCTCCTAGACAACATAGACTACAGGGATGGACAGAAGGACAGACGGACAGACGGGTATTACGTAATGAATCAAGAATCCTAAAACAGATCGGTTAAAAAAATGAAACACAAGATCTAGGGCTGTGCAATTAATCGATTTTAAATCTAAAATCGGATTTATTAATCAAGATGATGTTAGAAAAAGGAAAATCGGAAAATCGATTTTCCTTTTTTGCAGCTGGCTGCATTACAGACAGAGCTCGTCTAGTCATCTTTGTTTGGTCAAGAAAATTGTAAATGTTGTCACTTTACTAAACTCAAGGAGGATTTACAGTATCTTTCAATTGCACTTCATTCCCAATAGGGAAATTTGTTTGCTATTTTTCTTTAAAAAATAAAGACAAAATATTTGAAACAATTTATTACATTGTCTTTTGTAGTTTTACCAAAAAAATCTAAATCGAAAATCAGGTTTTCAGATAAAAAAAAAAAATCAGGATTTTATTTTTGTTCAAAATCGCCCAGCCCTAGTAAGATCCTCATTTAAAAACAAAACATGTTTGTATTAACTTTTCAGTCATGATACCTGCAGAAACATGCAAAATAAGGATTCTAACTAAGCAATTTTTCATTTTTGTATATTTTTCATCTGTGAAAGTAGCATCCTTCTTGTAAAACACGCCTAAAAACAAGCACAAAAACTGAATGGGACCTACAGTGCCAACCATTTTCAGTCAACCACAAACAAACAAACTGCAGTGCATTGTGGGGAACTAATTAGCATGAAGGACTATGGTCTCTGGGCAACCATGACCAGCGAGAGGAGCTGGAACCTCTTCCTTGCCCATTATCCACCTCCATGCCTGAGGCACTGTAGAGAAAGTGTAGTCATCGATGCGTGGAAATGCAGACCAAATGATCAGCAGCTCGGGGGAATTAGCAGAGACCCGGAGAAAAATATTTCCTTTCGCTGACAGGGTGTTGTTGAAATCCGTGTGTAGCCGGTGAGGGTGAAACCTGCGACGGAGCGACGTCAGGTTTGACTGCTGTCGTCTGCGACCATCATCGCTGTGCTCCCCGCTCCTTCCTCTGCTGGATCTGTCTCCACTCAGAGTGGCCCACAACAGACCCTGCAGTGGTTCTGCTTCTGACTAATTAAACTAATCAGCATCACTGGGAAGCTTTATCCCTTTATTCAGGCAGATTTTAAAATTTGTAGCAGGTTCCTAGTTTAACTCGCATCTTAAAGCCTCGGCTAAAGACTGAGCTCTTCTCTTCTTCAGAAGAGAAGAAGAGAAGAATAAAGAAGGTCATGTGAAAGTATGATGTATACATGCATTTCCACGGCATGCTATAGAGGGTCTGCATTGACGTCACTTCCCCACTGGACCACACCCCCTTACTCGCACTGAGCGGCAAAACATCAGCAAAAATGGATGCAACTAGTGGAGAAGACGGGATAACAGCCGATTATCGGCTTAAATTAAAGGCAGTGGGACTTGACGGTGAGGAAATGAGGAAAAAGCTTGTTTTTATTCTTTGTTCTTGCTTTTTTTCATACTGTACCAATATTGAAATGTAATGAAATGAGGTTCCGGGATAGATGCAATTTTAGCCTAGGGTATGTGCAATGTCGTTCACTGCTGCTTGGTTTCTTACTAATTTTATTGTGGTATTGAGTCTGATATCTGTTGCTGTCTGTATGTGTTGATTGTATGTGTTTTTATACGCTATGCATGTATTTGATGCCTAAAACAAATTTCCCTAGTGACATTAAAGTATAACTCAACTCAACGACCCGTACAGTAACCCAAAGAACCAGTGGTCCATGGACTTTAATATTTAGCCACGAATCGAGTTTCCTGATATTTATATGTACTTCATTTCTACGCCGGGAAAATACTTGAAGCAAAGCTTGAAGGCATAGAAAAGTCTTGATGCTTGGTCCTACTTCAAGGCAGGATTTGTTGGTGAAATTAAAGTGATGAGGACACCGAACTTTATTGATTTGAGCGTTTAACGTTAGCTACCCAAAAATCCAACATTATCTGATACAAAATGGGAACCACAAATCCACGTTTCGGTGTCTGGATCCAGTTGTTTCTGCGAATTGCAGCGATCCATTTGTCTCTCCTAAGCTTATTTTTCCGCAGTCTGTAAAACGATAACTCTGATTTCTTGCTAAATCTATGAGTACAGTCGATCGCACAACAGCTCTTTCCCATTTTAGATGTTTTTGAGTTGCTCAAACTGAAAGTTTACGCTGCCACTCAGTTGGCGTAATCCGCTGTGAAGTTGCATCTGTGACGTCATGCGCATTCCCTCTATAGTATCTGGGAGTGACAGTGTTTTGTTTTTGTGTGCGTGACTGAAGCTTTGTGTTCTCACGTCACTCCCGCTCTCAATTGCGAGGTGACAGTTCGTGCTCACGTTGCTGCAGCTTACCTCGTAGAGGAGGCATCCTAGCGACCAGATGTCAGACTTGAAGTTGTAGCCGTTTTCATGTATCCTCTCTGGTGACATGTAGTAAGGAGTACCCACTGAAACACACGGGGAGGGAGGAGGAGAGGAGGACATGAGAGAGAGAAATCAACATAGTGGAGGAGAGGAGCAATTGAGCATTAACAATCCGCCCTGCACACCTTAATTTATCCATGTGACAAATGGAGGCGTAGACTTAAAACTACACCTCCCAGAGACTGAAATATCCCCCAGAATGCTGCACCAGAAACGTGGAAGGGACACCTTTAAAGTGCATTGCTTTTGTTAATTTTAAACAAGGTTAGATTCAATTAGACATACCGTAGATGACCAAATAGTCGCCCGCGCGCAAATACGCGCCTGTGCTCTAATAGCCGCCGGGGGTCCGAGCCCATTTGGCATAATAAACGCCGGTTCAATTAAAAGCCCGGGCGACTACCGGTAATAACCTGGTAATAACACTGTATTTGCATTGTATTGTGTACAGTATCGTTCATACTGCTCTGATCAGCTCCGTGTGTCGCCGTTACACAGACAAACTGTCTTTGTATATCAGAGCATGTGAGCGGAGTGAAGCGGCGAGGGGATTCTTTATTATTTTTAATTTTATTTTTTTATATATTAAAATCCCAAAATATCTGTACCGTTTCTGATTGGGTGTGTGCACTGCGAATCATTTTTAGACACATCAAAGAACGCGTACCGCAAAAGTTGTGTCTCGGTGGAGGAAAATGAGCAAAATGAGAAGAGAAAAAGGAGTTCAGCAGACAGCGCACACACTGAAGGCTGATTTATGGTTCCGCGTTACACCAACACAGAGCTTACGGTGCAGGGTACGCCGTAAGGCTGATTTATGGTTCCGCGTTACACCAACGCAGAGCCTACGGCGTAGGGTACGCGGCGACCCGCACCATGTGGAAATGCGCTCTTTTTTTTTGCTATTAAAACATGATTTGTAATGTGAATTTGCAAAACTTAAACTACAAATAATAGTTTTTGACGTAACATCAGAGATTGCGCATGCTCTCTGTGAAAGGATGAGTCAAATCGGGTCGCAGCTGCTTCAGCTGTGATTCCTTCACGAGGAGCGACCAGGATTTCAAACACGCTTGATTTTCTTGCGACCTCACGGTTCGTGATCGGGAGCTCGTCGTGAGGTGTTGTGTTGTGTACAGTGTGTACAATTTTAGTTCCAGTGGTACTATGGTGATCTCATATGTTCTTTGTAAGTAATGGTCTGGTGCTGCTCATTGCAAAAATAAATTGTAGCCTGGTGCAAATACCCGCCTGGTTCTTATAAACGCCTGGGGTCCAAGTGGATTTAGCATATTAAACGCCCGGGCTACTAAATGGTCATCTACGGTAACAAGGTTAGATACCACCATACATACCCAGACTCCCCGTACAATAGCACCAGCACTACAAAGCTGCACACATACGTACAGAAAACATACCAGAACACACAAAATATACATAAATCAGTCTTGATTAGTGCGGCTCAGTAATGATCTGAAACAGTAGTCGGAGAATCCGCCCAGGGAGCAGCAGCAGAGCCTTAAAAGCTCGTCTGTTTCTGGTTCTGGTTTTGAAACTCAAGAATCCCAAAATGCCATGGCGAATGGCAGGCCTCCAGAAAATCAGAGCATCACCCAACTGGACACAGACGAGCCACAGCTCAGCATCACATCCATCACGCGCCGCAGGAAGCTTGGGAGCGCTGCTGCTTTTCTTAGCCAACTTTGACTAGCTGCTTCTATCATCTGCTTTCTGTTTATTGTGATTTCCCATGTAAAAGTCCATCAAGCAGATCCAGCGGAGGCTTTTTATTGATCGCATATGGCTGAAGGGCGGAAATCTCACAAGCGGCCTAACCTGTGTTGAGATGCTTCCAGACTACACTTATTTCTCATCCTCTTCAGGGCACGGAGACTCACTTAAATGAAGATCACACCGTCTCCGCTTCATCTTTCATACAACATCACCGCAACACGTGACGCTGAGCGCATTCCTCATGAAATTCAGACCTTAAATTATAAAACAATCAACACAATCTTACCTCCTCCTATGCAGTGGTGGACAGTAACGGAGTAAATTTACTTGAGTACTGTACTTAAGTACATATTCAGAGGATTTGTACTTTACTTGAGTATTAGATTTCTTTGGTACTTATTACTCTTACTTGAATACATTTCCAAGACAAATATTTTTACTTTTACTCGAGTAAATTTCTAGGAAGGCTGAAAAGTACTCGTTACTTTCAGGTCTGCTCTTTTTTCTTCTTCCCTAAAATCCTATTGGACACAAGCTGTTTTTGTCAAAGGAGGAGACCTATCACAGTGCACGCTCTCCACTGGGATGTACGTAAAGCGGAAATACGTCAAGCCTCCTCAAAACGATACCGCCAAAGTAGCCTGCGTTTGTCAAGACAGAGCCGCAACAATTAATTTAGAAAAAATATAGTAATTTACTGATGTGGAAAATAAGAAATTTACTCTTACTCTTACTCTTACTTAAAGTAAATTTAAAAGCATTTACTTTTGGATACTTAAGTACCTTTAAAAGAAAGTACTTTCCTACTCTTACTCGAGTAATATTTTGACTGAGATACTTTTACTTGTAACGGAGTAAATTTTGACCAGTAGTATTTGTACTCTTACTCAAGTACTGGGGTCGAGTACTCTGTCCACCTCTGCTCCTATGTTATCAACATCTTGTATGCTATAAAAACGAACAACAACTTGATTTTCCCCATTTCTAAACTTCAAAGTCTAATTATATATTTGCTAGAAATTCGATGTGACCAACGTTTCCTCTGAGCAAGTATCCAGTTTTCCCCCGTGGAAAAGTTCCCAGGTTTCTGGTCCAATCAAACATGACACCAACTCCCTTCCTCTAGATTTCACCATGTGCACATTTATTACATTATCTCGTGGAGTAATGTGTAATGTGGTGACATTAAATCTTAAATAGTACTTGACACCACAAAAGTAGGAGTCTTTTCAAAGTTCAGAAGTACATGTGGAAGTGGGAGAAAATAGTAAACAAAGTTTTTCTCATTTACTGGGTAGAAGTTGCAGTTTTTTGTTGTTTCTTGGGGGGGAAAATAACCTAGTTTTCCCCTGAATATATGCATATAATGTAGATTGGGAAAGGGGGTGGATATAGTACCAACTGAGAGAAGTACTTTTCATGGATGATAGCCGGTAAATGTTTGAGTTGAGCACAAGCAGCGCGAGAGGGGCCGCGATAACTGCTCTCAAGCGGCAGCGGCTCGGGAGAAAAGTCAAGCAGCACGAAATCGGCGAGGAAAAGCCATAACTGCACATTTACATTCCTAATGTGTGCACCTACGTGCATTCACACCCGTGCAAACGTACACACGCACAAACTCTCCAGGGCCACTCTGCACATTAGCAGGTTTGAGAAAAGCTCAAATAACCTAATTGCAATTAATAAAACTATAACAGAGGGAGGCATTAGACTAGAAGTCTACAGGAACTGAAATGAAAGCTAGCACTTTTAATTTTGGTGCAGTTTTAATTAGGTTGAGAAAACATGCTTTTATCTTAAATGTGTGATTTTGAATAATGAAGTGCTACCTGTCATTTCTGAAAATAATTAGCATTTGTATCGGCAGATAAGAGGCGAAGGAGCAAGCGGAGGAATACAGGGTACTGGGATTTGCCGTTTTAATTGGTCATCGGGTCGGTATTGTGGTTTCGGTGCCTTCCCGCATGTGTGTGTGTGTAAGTGTATTTACATGTGCGCGTCTCCGCGCGAGACCTGTGAGGTCTCATGGTGCAGTTTGAAGTGGCTTCCCTAACGTTCATTATTAGTTCATTAAAATAATAAGACTTTCTTATGCTAATAGTTGCAGAAAAAAAGGCGGCAGCTCGGGCTCGGGCTCCGTCAGCGAGCTGAATTAAGGGCGCATTACTTATTCATGCAAATAAATTGAAAGTCATGTTGGGATTGATTTCCATTATTGGGAATAGCAATGACAACACAGCTTCTTCTGCATAACAGCCTAAGTGCTGTTGAACGGGAGGTGAGGTTCACCACCAAGACCTCCACACTTCTCAACTGCTGCTAAATGTCCAGTAAAATGAACAAAAACGTGCCTCATTTTAACACCATTAATGATTTGATGCCGTTTCCTTACAAGCATTTTATGCCTAAAGCTCTTACAGGACGATTAAAATCTTTCACAGGGAGTTTCCACTAATAAACCGTCTCTTATCTGTGCTCTCACATCAGTTTTATATGTTGGGATTTTAAATACTAATCAAAGTCTTTTTTACTCAGACCAGCATCAGTTTAAAATATCAGCTTCATTGTGGTACAAATATAACGATAAGTCTATTACTACACCGAACTGGAGAAGAAGTCCTTCACTTTTTTCCTCATTTAATCTTTATTCTCTACAGTCCTAACCCACGCTCAGACCTCTCTGTTGCTGATTTGTTGTATTTTTTTTTTTTTTAAAGTCATCATCAGCCGACTGAAGAGCCTCCCTCCTTTCCCCCTAGCGCCCATTACCAACACCTTCCTCATTACAGGTGTTAATTGCAGGTACCTGCAACGTGTACCGCCGCAGTTGTTATTACATCAATGTGGCGGCAATAACTAATAAGTTGCTCAGTTCTCAGAGGACGGGATTATATTCTTCCCATTTATATGTTTTTAAGCTTTAATTTATCTCTGGTCTCCGCAGAGTTTATTCATCTTTAGACCAGCAATGGTCAAACTGTGTATGTTCGGTCTATTTTTATTTTCTGTGTTATAACTGGAAACGTGCACGCTTATGTGCACGCTGCAAATTATAAATGAAAATGCACTTATTTCTGCGTTTGTGTGTGTGTGGAGTCAAATGGATAAGAGCGAGCACATGCACATCTCTGTGCAGAGGTTCATCTGTACATGCAGAGCGTTTAGAGAGAAGATGTGCTTGCACTTGTGTGTGTGTGTGCGTGTGTGTGTGTGTGTGTGGAACGAGGAGCCGCCGAGTTGAAAGCCTTGAAGCTGACAGGTTGTATGCCTGGACCTCCATCTCAGCTCCTCTGTTCAGCTGGGTGGCTCAGCTCATTACACACCCACACCACTGCACACACACATACCCACACACACTCTTTATAGCCATCTTTGTGGGGACATTACAACCTCATCCTTCACCTTAACCTAAACTTAATTTCAACTCATCACTAAAACCAAGTTTTCCTCCTCACACAGCCTCTCCTCTTCAGAGTGAGCAACAGACGAAATGCTCTCACTGAGACGATCAAACACTCACATGGGCTCACAAAGATAGCTGGACAAGTGTGCGTCACACACACACCCTTATATTTCCCCTTTCTATTGTCGCACTGTCATTCTCCCTTCTTACTTTGCTCCCTCTTAAGTTTTTTTCCCCCATCTCCTTACCTCCTTTTTTCCTCCTCTCCCCTTCGTCACACCCCTTTCTTGCCACTGATCTATTCTACATTTCTTTTGCCGTTTCCCTGTCACGCATTGTTCTATTTCTTATGCTCCCTTTTTTTTTTGGTGACATATCACTTTCTCCTCCTCACTTCACTCTCTCGCTGTTCGCTGTCTTCCATTATCCCGTTTCTGCTCTTCTCACACCATTTCCATCTCCCTCCTTCAGCCACACCGTCGTCTTTCTTCGACTAGAAGTCAAAAAGGAACAGAGGGAGGGACAGCGGGAAGGAGAAGTGATGACAAGGAAAGCACAAAAACAGCAGCAGGAGCGAAGGAGAGGTGACAGAGAAAGACAGATAAGGTCTGCTATTTGAAAATCGCAGCAAGAAATGTCAAGGAGAAAGCCGGGGGCAGGGGAGGAAGGCGCGATGCACCCCGAGTCCCTCGTGTCAACAGGTCACCATAACCTACACACGTAATAGGCCTGTGCCGTACTGTATAGAAATTCACCTTTATATACATCCCTTATATTCACAGCAAAAAAAAAGAAACCTCAGAGCCTGAATCAGCAGAAAAACTGTTCTCCACAAGGGTTTCTAGAAAACTACAAGCCAGTGAAATTAAGAGAATTGTTGCACTAAATGTAGTTTCAATGTAAGGATTTCACAATCTGCATGATGTTTCAGATTAATAAAAAAAAAAAAACTTAATTAGTCATTGAATTGTTTTAGAAAGTATAAACGTTTGCATCCTGATGTCTGCAGCTCCTCAATGAATCTACTGTGAGATTAATGACTTAAACGTATTGTTAATTTGAAGCTATATCTCCATTTCTCCAGGTTACGCCGTACTGTACGTCTGTGGAGCTGCCAGTCCTCTGTAGGCCTAAAGAGGGTGCTGTGGACTCAGCTTTTAATGAGCAATCACAGACACTTTTACCTTGCTTTGCCTGCTTGATGGGGCTTCTGCCGAGGTGATCATGTGATTAACACTCTCAGAGTCGGAGCTGCTGCTATGTGGCGGCTCAGAATAGCAGCGTTTGTGGTTATAACAGTTTGACACGGGGAAGCGAGACACTGTCAGTGACAGCACTTCTATTTGTCTAAGGCACAAGTTTTACTAAAATCTTAGCAATCCATGAGGCGGCTGAAACAGCAATGAGGATGTGGGATAACATCCTTCTGTGCCTCATCAGACTCGGACCTTCGCCACACTTATTTCTGGACATCGGAGCGCCTTCACAACAGCTACAATTAATATATAGTTTGTGCATCTGTGATACAAGCCGAGCAAATTCTCTCAGCTTCTCCGTTTGCAGGGGTCACGGCAGCAGGTGATCGTGTTATCACCGCATGTAGAGTTTCTGTTGCAGGTGGGGTCATTTTGATGGATATTGCAGAGGTTTTCGAATGTGTCTTCTCACTAATCCTCACATGCTTCCAAGCAAGACGTCTGATGAGTTCGGAGCTTCACTTTACCTGAGGCAGACTGTCCCCAGACGTCTCTACTCGGGGAAGTTTGAGGTCATCAGTGATTGAAGAAAACACATATGAATATTGAAAAATCTGCTAATGTGCTTGAATTTCTCGACAATTTCTTTATCATGATGTAATTAATTGTGCATAGTGGTTAATGTTTGCAATGTATTTGCAACTTATGAATAATTTTAGCCCAAATTCTGCCTGATATAATAATTCAACTATTAGATCATCCTTAGCTTTGAGTTTGTAATACGGTCATTTATTCGGACTATTTCTGGATGTTTGAGTATAAATTAGACGTGTAACAACAGCGGATTTTTACAACATGATTATCATTGTCAAAGAAATTCACAATAAAAATAATACTATATCACGCATAGACAATAAAAATGTTCTGAGTTAAATCTGCATTTAAACCGAATGGCTCGTTACGTGCTTTTGCTTGGGACGCTAAATGAATAAAAGAGGTGGAGTGAGTTGTAAGGCCACAAGCCACGTGAAGCTGCAGTAACAACCAAGTCCACAGTTGGTGCCAGTACCGCACCAGAGAACAGCAGTGGCTTCACTCCTGCATGACAATGTAGACTACCAAACCGGGAGACCAAACCTTTCAACAGGTGACTCCCCAGGTCAGAATATATATATATTGAGAAAAAAAATGATGTGTTTTTCAAAGTCATGACTCAAAGAGGAGAATTAAATAATATGAAAAAAATAAATACATAAAAAATTGAAAATATATATATTGAGGGGAAAAAAAAATAAAATAAATAATTAAAAAAAAAAAAAAAATATATATATATATATATATATATATATTTCCCCCCCCCTCAATATATATATATATATATATATATATTCTCAATTTTTTATGTATTCATTTTTTTCATATTATTTAATTCTCCTCTTTGAGTCATGACTTTGAAAAACACATGGTAGACAAATACCATTTAAATTATATTCAAACATTAAGTTTTGTGCTTTATTCAATCTTTGGTGCAGCATCATTATTTTTTTGAGTTAAATGTTGAATCAAACTGAAAATGTTTAATTAATACCATTTTTGTGCAGCAACTTTCACTTCTTTAAACATACATATATTATTATTATATGCTCTTGTTTCTTAAATAGTAATAAATGAGCCGACAGTAACAGTAGTCCTGATTTAACCGTCACAACTGGAGCAGCGTGACTCTAATGCCCCGTCGCCTCCTGCGGCAGGGTTGCAGCTGAGCCGGACTCAGCTCTGGACAGGCTCGGTTACTACACGACACCGGGGTCATCATGCCTAATGAAACCCATCCAATACACGTGGATCACTGCGTGCAGCTTCCATGTATAAAGACTGTTATGAAGTTACCTAGAGAGTGAGCAACAACCGTCCTGGAGCTGAAGAATCTTCCCAGTCCCAAGTCTCCTAGTTTCACTACTCCAGTAGCTGTGATAAATACATTGGCTGGCTTGATATCTGACAAAGAGAAGAGAAGAAAGGGAAAACGAGGAAGAAAAGAAGTGAGTATTTGCACACAAAATCAGCTCCCAAATTAATGTTGGTGTAGTTTTGTTTCAGAAACTGCATAACTGGATTACAGACATTATAACAGCATCTCAGCTAATGTGGGCGTTAGCCAGCTGTTAACTGAAGGCCTGCTAACGTGACCTGCATCAGCCTTTGAAACGTACCGTTCCTCGTCTAATTGTAAACAGTCTTTGAATGGTCCGTCTCGGCTAAGTGGTTGTTAAAGTTCAGAGCTCAGGGTTCATTAGAGTCCCCGCTTTCTGATCAGAATCAATCCAAATGGGGGTATATCACCGACCGCTGCGGACACGTCTCGCCGTCTGTACGCATGGATCTAGGGCTCTCTTTGAGCAGGTTCCATTGGAAGCATGTGCGCTCATAAACACTGCTCTGTTGTTTAACACTTAGGTTAAAGCCTCTGGAACAAGGTCAGTCACACTCAAGCAAAGAAAAAGACTTAATGTGACTTCTTTTTTAATCATTTTGGGCACTATAACTAAGCATATGCAAATTATTGCGTGTTTTGTTCAGTTCAAATGTAGTATAATATGACATTTTCAGATTTATTAACAATCTGCTGGTTTAAACTCATGTTTACTTTTACTTTTGCATGTTTTGCACCTTTTGCACCTTCCTTGTGAGTACGTATATTAACATAAATCATCAATCAATTAATTAATCACGTTAATAAGTGTGCAGTGCACGTATACAGTGTATATGTACGGCAGGGTTACCTCTGTGCATGACTCTCCGGGAGTGCATGTGTTCAAGCGCACTGCAGAGCTGGACAAAATACTTCCACACTGTTCTCTCTGGAATAAGCCTCCTCTGCTTCTTGAAGTGCTGGAGTAAATAAATACATGTGGACAAACACACACACACACACACACACACACACACCAAATCAGAGAATCAAAGTTGCAATAAAATGCAGCAGGAATAAGAGACATATAAAACATTTAATACGAGGGGGGGGTATTGTGGCATAGGCTACAATTTTAAGATGGCAAAAAAAAAAAAAAAAAAAGGAGTTTATATACTTATATGTTTGCACAGTATCATTCCCTACGTTGTTTGACTCCAGTCCTAATTCAACCCAGACCCACCTCTCGTCTGCCCCTCGCTCAAGCAAGCTCAGTCTCATTTTTGTTATGGCCTACAATGGAAAGCACATGCACGTTCAGGAACAGAGAGCAGAAATTTGTGGTACCTTCCAAAACTCCCGCATCTGGCACCCAGCACTTTTGTGAGGTACAGCTCACAGTGGTGCAACTCGGTGCTTGCACTTGTTTTGAAGTCTATGTGTTTTATCTGTTTGGAAGGCTGAGTGAATTGTTGATCACCAAGACAGTGGCTCTCGTCTGTAAAAAAGCCACAGCGATGACAGAGCTCCAGCCCCGACATAAAAGCTCGTTGATTCACGAAAGACTAACGTCAACAACTGATGATAGGAGCTCCTCTAGAAGCAAGCAGAGCAGCAGCTGTGGAGCAGCAGGGCAGACTTTGAAAATGTATTAAGTATTGCTATCATCAGGATTTTACGGGGTGTCCTTGAGGCACCAGTTCCAGGAAAAAGGGGGCTGGACTTGAGCCAGTTTAAATGTGAGCTCTGCACATTCGAATTACAATTTAAGCATTTAACAGAGACTTTTACGACAAAACCTTTAGGTCCAACACAGTTAGCGCTCGCGAAAATATCCATAGGACGAATAAAAAAAAGAACATATCCCCACAATATCATACATAATCTTTATTTTCAAAAAAATCCCCAGGGATTAGTCTTCTTCCACCGAGTCAAGGCAGCAACAGACAAAACAGAACCACTTCACAGACAACACACTTTGCAAACATCCAACCAAAACAAAAAAAGATCTTTCCATTAAGATAAAAGGGCTCTCCGAAGAAATGCATGCACCACATCTCTCGTTACGTCCTTCAACAAAGGTTATAAACATGTCTAATTTGGGATGTTTCATGTAGTTTTACCGCATTCAAGGTGAAAAGAAATGCATTTTTTTCCCCCCTTGGACATATTAAAATCTGTGGTATAGGATGTTAAAAAGGAGCAAACTGGATAAGCATAACTGGTAAACAAGGGAGAGCCGTTGCTTTTGTAAAGAAACAGAGAGATTGATGTTACGAAGGGTCCTCAAAGGAGGCTGCAGGCATTTACAGGACAGCCTATCACACCGTAACCAACCAGAGGTGGAAAATGTTGCTTCTATTAAGTTCTCTCTGGGCACTAAAACAAGAGTTATTTCAAAAGCCCCTCATGATATATTAAGAGTATTTTTGTTATACCCATGTTTGCACTGCGTCAAAGTATCATATGTATTACACCCTTTCAGACATGTGAAATCGGTTAGAGAATTGGCCTGACAAAAAAAAAAGACCTCTCGGTGGTGCTGATATATCAGTCAAAAAGCTACCAAGTGAGAAGGCATCTGCCGCGAACATGAAACCTACAGTCGGCGAAGTACACAGAACGTTACAGCAACGGGAAAACCGAACGTTTTATCCAACAATCAACAAGACAAACACACTTCAGGCTCCGGCAGCCTGCGCTGTTAATACCGGGTGTTTCTGCTTAGAGGTTTTTCAACTATAAAACCAGTGTGAAACTAGAATGTCATCTCCTGTGAGGTTAGGGGGCCAAGAAAGAGAAAGGGCAGGGCTTGAAGTGACTGGTTAATAACATGTGTGACTGCAGCGGCAGCGAGAGAAAATGAACCAGACAGAGGTAGATGGAGGGATGGAAAATAGTGAAAAAGGCAGGAAAGACAATACAGAGCTAAAAGGTGAAAGATACATTAAGGAAAGAATGAAGGCGTGATGGAAAAGAGGGGGATAGTTTGAGATGGAGAGATAGAGAAAAGGGAGGAATAGACCTTGGCCTACATCCAAACAAAGCCTCTGTGAGGAGCCATTCTTTCCTTGTCCTCCCATTTCCATATCAGAGGACCGTTTGATGTCAATGGGGGAGCACAGACACCCACCAACACCCTCTTTCCGATGCCTTTACCAGCAAACACTGCGCATGCAATATTCTGTAAGTGCATGCAAATCAAGGACCACTTGCTTTCGTTTGAATTTTGAGATGGTCAGAGAGAGAGAGAGAGAGAGAGAGACTCAGGAAAAGAGAGGGAATAGAGGAAAAAGTAGCAAAGGACAGAAAAAGATAAAATTATCAGGTCTGTTGTACTGTTAGAATTAAAAAAAAGCATCTCTTACGATAGTGCAAGAGGCAAAAGGTGCAGCGAGGAGTCATTTACATGAGAGTATGTGATGTCAGACACCATAAGGGATATGACACAGCCAAAACACTCCCAGAGTAGTTTGCAGCTTAGCCATGATGTCAGTGACACTCAGTGGTTTGTTATCCCGCCATGTTACCTCTTTGTAAAATGCATCTCAGAACATTTATGAGTGTTTTTTTTGGGTTGCGTCTGCACATTCTCTGCTGAGATAGTACACTATATGTATGTCTAAAGTGTGTGTGTGTGTGTGTGTGTGTGTGTGTGTGTGTGTGTGTGTGTGTGTGTGTGTGTGCTAAGCCTGCCATGTTCAGTCTCTTGTACCACTACTCCTCGCCTCTCTTAATTTGCTGTGTTGAACTGCGCAGATGTGGAGCTGCTGAGTATGACTGCAAACAGCTTGTCGAGCTGTACTGATACAACGCTGAAGCATCATTTATGCATGGGAGAAGACCAGGCTTTTTACATGCACACCCCTAATTTGCTGTACTGTCAGGTTTTTATAATAACTGGGGATTCGGTCTAACTCACTGATGGGGAAAAAGAGAGGGAGAGGGAGAGAGAGAGAGAAAGGAGTGAGCCAATTGCTATCACTGTTGAGTAACCCAAATTCTGTGTCCTGCACTAATTTCAAAACCATTACAGTATTAAAGGCTGTTACGCTGATATTCAATGGAAATCGGCACATAAACACCACCATTCACCGGACTTTATTTTACTACGTTCTGATTTTCATTGTTATAACCATAAAAATATTTATCCTCAATGAAAGTTGGGGCCGATATTCGACTGTTGCCAGTACCGAGGGGAAAAAATAAATGCATTTGAGGAGGGAAAAAAGGAACTTTTCCCAATAAATCTACTAAAGTATTACCACAAATGACTATGTTTGTTGACATTACTTCAATTGAAAAGTTAGGTCCAGCATACGGTACATACACAACATAAACTGGATTATTTTTATGGAGATAAACCATTGCTGGCTTTTAATTATACTTCTTCTTCTTTTTTTTTTTTTTTTTAAGTCTCGGAAAGATGCACACTCACAAATCAAATCCTACAGAGATGAAAGTGACTTATGTTGGTATTTGGTTCGAGTCTGAAAGGGATGATTCAGTTTGACTTATTGTCCAGCTGGTCAGAGTCCAGTAACCACCCCAAACCACACGCCTCTTCTGCAAACCAAAGGTCTCCGTGTTGGATTACAAATACACATTTCTAATTTCAAAACTCAATACTTTCACAGACTCAAGTTCCCAGATTTCTCTGTGCATTTTTAACTTTTGGGTGAACTAAGATTAATTATGCGATTGCAGAGCTGTACTTTATACTCCGACTGCAGATGTCTTGGCTGATGCTGATTTGGTAGATTCCTATTGAAATTACATCGAACTAAATCATGTTAGCAAACCGTTTTTCAAGATTTGAAAATGTAACCGTACAATTATAATAAATCTTAAATTTACTCACATACGCCCTGGAATTATATATTACATTTTTACCATAGCCATATCCACAACGTACTTTGTTTTTCTTCTACCTAGTAAAACGAAGCTGCCATGGAAGGGACCCGCTATGGACGTTACTGCCAATGAAAGCAACTTAGAGCAGCCTGCAAATGCATTTAAGTATATGAAGAGGCCACAGACTGAAGGCACATCTTCTCTGACCGTAGGATAAAAAATGGCTCATGAGCAAAATAATAAAATACAACCCCGTCAAGCAAATCACGAATAATTACACTGCAAAAACTCCTTTCTAGGAAAAGTTAAAAAGGCCTTGTTTCAAAAAGAGGATCTTAGACTATTTTCCTACTTTTAAGAATTCTAGTGAAGAAAATCTTTCCTACCCCCCTGGCAGAGATATCTTTATTTAAAATAAGACTAAATCTACTACATTTATGGAATAATAGCCTTGTTTCAGGGACTGTTTTTTGCTGGATACCACAGAGTGTTTTATCTTTCTTGTACAATAAAGATTTCCACTGCAGATCCTGCATCTCATGTGGGCTCATGGCTGAATGTTGACAACATTTTTCCACCTATTAAGTGTTTTTTCTGCAAACAGGTGAACTACTGATGCAGCTCCCCCTGTGGAAATCCTTACCTTAATCATACGAGAGAGGTCCCCAGCATCCGCTAACTCCAGTACTATGTTGAGCTCGTTGTCCTCAATAAAAGACGCATGGTACTTTATCACATTGGGATGGTTCAATTGCTGTTGGACGGAACATAAGATGAAAAAAAAAAAAGAGTAAACTGAGGACATGTTGGTGACACTTGTCAAATTAAGAGCATTCGTGATCACATTCACCAGCTTCTTTTTATCAAAACAGGTTATGATAAATAGCAAGAGTTTTGTGTCATGTGCAATTCACCGTACATTCACCACCAATTAAAGTAAAATGGTTAAAACCAAACACGCAGTACATATTTGGGATGTGCAGGCCTAATGAGACGGTTTTGTCCTCAAGTGTGACAAAGCTGGCTGACATGTCACAACAAACCCCTGTCTATGATGACAACGGGCCTTGTGCGAGACGCACACATGCACACGCACACGTACACGCACGCCTGACAGGCTGGCACGACTGGCAGTCAGGAAAACAAGAATCTCAGGCTCATCTCGAGCCCGGATTCCTTCCTGTTGGTCGGTCAATAAGGCAGGAACAGGATCCCCTGTAGTAAACAAAAACTTTCTTTCCATCTCCAGCAAGAGACGGAGGGGAAGGAGGGAAGGAGGGAGGGAGGGAGAAGCATTGAAGGGAAAGAAACAAATGACACAATGACACAGACAAAGAAAAGAAATGTAGACAGGGTGAGGTGAAAAGGTAGGGAAAGAGAACAAAGGCGAGGATGGGGGATAAAAAAAAAAGGAAAAAACAGGAGGGGCATAAGGTAAGCTGGGTTGGAAAATGGGGGGAAATGGAGAGGTGGTGCTGAGCGGGGAGCTGGAGCCATGATGTGAGCAGACGGAGCAGTGTGACACTCGTCCCGCGCTCGGCTCTGCTCTGGCTTTTCTGCTGTGATTAAAGAAATGTTCATGCTCTGGATGATGCCGTGAAGAGAGGAAAGGAGAACGCAGCAGAGTTACACTACGCTACACTACACTCCACACTCCGTCTCAGCATCCTCCCACAATCCTCCTGCTCCTTCTCTCTCGCTTTCTCCCCTCTTCCCGACTCGTGTTTCCATCTCTCCCTCTCTCCCTCCCTTGTCCTTTCGTACCAGATGTATTTTTGGCTCAGAGTGGCAGTTCTGCACTGCTCCACACTGTAGCACAGCCAGGGAGCGATGACAAGTCCACCCCACCCTCCCCTCCGCCTGCCACAACCCACTGCTCAGCCACAACTTGGACCTCAGGCGAAAGATGCCGAGGAATGAAGAGATATGTTAACATGCAGATGTTTATGTAAATGATGGATGGGACCCGACCATAATACAACAATCATTCACTGGGAAATATCGCATAGAGCCTAGCATGATTATGTAATTACACATGCTGGCTGAAACCCAACAGCGTGTGTAATTACTTAATCATGCAAGACTATGTGATACATTTGTGGAGCTGGTGATGTGTTTCAAAGAAGAACAAGATGCAGACTAATGCAAACTGATGGCACAATTTAGGCATGTCGGTAAATTTAGTTATAGAAATTATACATGGAATTACGTGCCAATAGGAAAGTATCTGATAGAAATAAAAACGACAACGGTTATCAAAGGATTTCCTGTTACATTCTAGCGTGTTTCAGCTATGAAGGAAAATGAAGGACATTGAATGAAAAGCAGCCTCAACTGCTAATGCTCTGCAGAAATAAAAGCCTGCGTTTCTTTCACAGAGACTTTTTATAATTTAACCGAATAAGAAAAAAAACGATATAACCTGGGTCGTACATTTTTAAAACTAAAACAACTCTTTGGATATAAAAGAGACCTGAATATACAGCATCTAATTCTTTTTTCATCTTTGTATCAGGTTAAACAAAACTGGTTACTGTCAGTTCACTGTCTTTCCAGTAAACCGCTGCTATAATCTAATCAGATGCAGAATCCAGACATGCATTCAAACACACACACACGGCACATTTTTACACAAATGCATAATACACGGAACACAGAAAAACAAACGGATATTATTACAGCTTTTCAGTACTGATTATAGCAGATCATTGGTCAGAAAACCACCCTAGTTTGATAATAACCACAAGCAAGTGGAATATACAGATGGGGTGAGGGGGGTTTAAAAAAGGGCAAAAGACGGATGCTGGCAGGAAGTAAGCTATTTCTGCAACAGACATCTCTATCGACCAGAATTTAGACAAAAAGGACAAAGTGAGAATTCACAAGTTGAAGTCGTCATGCCAAGGCAGGAACATGCAGATGAATGAGCAGACGCAAACACAGACAGACAAACAAACAAATACTGGATGAAAGGCCATGACTGAGCACGCCTGTGTGTGCACGAGTGTGCGTATATGATCATGGGTGACTATGTGTGTCATTCCAGTTGGCCCATGCCAGTGTGCTTCTCATTATTCTGATTTTGCTGTGTCTCCTGTTGGCCTGTCTAGTGGAGAATAAGGCAGAAGGACTGTCTCTCTCAAATTCAGCCCTTCATTATCAGGCTGGCTCGGCAGCGCGGGGCAAGACTTAACTTCCACGTTCACTAGCAATCAGCTTGCACGATAAAAAGGCAGGAATAAAAAGCTCAGAGGGGAAATGAGGCTACCGGAAAGATAGAGGAAAAATAGAAAAATATAGCAACTGGCCAGAACGGCAGAGACGGTGGAGCTCGGAAGGGCAGAGAAAACCGTATGAAACAACTAGATGAAGAGAATCCACGCAGAAAATATTAAATGCATAAAAGTAACTGCACTGCAGCCAATTGGCAGACTGACATTTAATCCTGCCTTGACCCCACTTACTAGGTCAGAGTCAGGTAAACTACATGCCTTCATGTTCCGCTGCTCAAATTAAAGTTCTCAGCAGAGATAGTCAGATATAGACGATATTCTGTGATTTGATTAGTCCACATACCCCCAAATGGTACAAAATAATTGCATTCCTTTGTCTTTTCTTCCCCACAACATGTACATCTGAGCATGCATGGATGTGCAAGAAGCCTGCAGTGCACATCCTTACTGTACATGCAGAAAATACCTTTCAAACAGGCAAATAAATTGAAGCTGTCATTGGTTTGTTTATGAGTATTTGATAAAAGCCCAGTTGACGCATATTAAAAGGCAGATTAGCAAATTACAACCACCTCACCGGGAAAAATGAATAAATCAAAGCAACAATGGAAAAAGGGAGATACATTAGAGACTGCTAAATATTCTTGCAGATGCAATGTTGCCAAGTTTAAACATTTCAAATGGGGAAATAAAAATACTTCTGGCATTAAAAAAAAAAAAAAAAGAAAAGAAAAAAGAGCCACAAGGAGAAAGTAATACACGTACTGTAAACTCGCACATACACTCATTCAAATTCTCACTTGTGTGCCCAACTACTCCAACATCCCCCTGCATTTGTAACCATGCAAGGAAGTGCGCACACACACACACACACACATGCACGCACACACACACACATGCACGCACACACACACACACAAATCCATGTTGTCTGGTGCAGATCAATTGTTTTCCTGTGGTGGTGGGTCTCAGCTGAGGCACCTTAAGAGAACACAGCGCAGCGCATGGCGCCGTCTCCCTCCTCTCTGGTTTTTTACCTTAAGGAGATCTATCTCTTTGATGCAATCTTGCCGAGCTTTGGCATCCACCAAGTCGAATATCTATCAAGAGATCAAAAGGGGAGAGAGAGAAGACAGAGAAGGGTGTAATGACATATTCAAAAAAAGAAAAAACTGTAAGATGGAGAGATGGAGGAAACAAAGGGAGAAAAAAAATCTGAACAAAACATGGTTGCTGTTATCTGGAGGTTGCCACTAGAGTGACTACAGGTGTTTCATATCTGAGGAGCAAGCACACCCCCCCCCCCCTGTATAGGGTGTATTTGAGGTGTGTGCATCTGAGCAGATGCTCAGTCAGAGCAGCGTAACCTCTTGTCAGAGAAAACAGCAAGAATGTACACGTATCTGTGATCAGAACTGCACAGTCATATTACAGCAGTTTATGGGCCTGATGCACATTTAAACACTTGCTGTGCTACTAACGCCCAACTATGGCAATAGTAACTTGCCATTAGTGGTACAAAGATACAAAAATTCAACTATTTTTAATTGCCTTGTTGAGTAGCAACAGTGGTTACAAGTAAATAACACTAAACATGACAGGTTTTTTTCCCCACTTTAAAGAAAAAAATAATTGACATCTATAAACTTGTAAAGTTGTTCAAACTAATCACAGACTAAAGTTTCATGGTTCTAGCTGGCATTTCTGTCAGAAAACATGTATATCGAGCTGTTTTTTGACAAGTTGGCAACATATGTTTATCTCTAATTATCTACCTATGAGAAGTAAAAATGTGGTAGTTTGGTTTTTATCTCTGCAGATGTTACTGATAGATGAGTCTGATTTTCAGTTCAGAGTCTATTGGGCTTGTTTCACTGGAGTCCCGGGACGATCCGCAAGAGTTTAGAAGTCGTCATTTCAAACTAACTCCATGAGGGCAAGAATTTTAAGCAATAATTAGCATTAGATTGAATTAATCATCAATAATTGCATCTCATTAAATAAACACTACTCTATATTTCTGCCATAACAGCTGATGGTATAATAGCTGCTTCTTTTTTTTATACAGTCACTGCAATTGTTAACTCTTTCCAAACTTAATCCCAGCTCAAATCTGCCAGCAGATGGCAATGCATAGTTGGAATCTTAGCAGGATTGATTTTTCCCGTGATCATTATCTTATAAATACTTCCAATGTGCAGCTAACTTACAAGGCAAAACAGTAGCAGTAGTTTTTTTCTTCTTTGTGCTATCATGGAAAGTTCTGTATGAAGGTGTTGCCAGTGCAAATTACCCCAGTGAGTATAACTATGGTGACCTTTTGAGAGGATGAGCTTTGGCTAAATATATCAGCCTCACCTGCTATTGACAATTAAATGTGAATCGTCTTACCTGAATCTTCTTCAGGGCCACGGATGTGTTGTCTAACAGGTACCTCGCTCGATAGACCTCGCTGAACTGGCCACGTCCGATCTTTTTCTCAATCTGGAAGTTAGCCAGTGAATTGTGGCCCATATCTGGCTGCAATGGTTTCTGAGAGAAAGAAGAAAAAAAAAAAAACAACCACTCAACATTTACATGCACTGTATCTTGTTCATGAGCACACGGATAAACACGCTGCGTCTGAATGAGGGAAAAACAGATCAAAACAGATTATTTACAGACATTCTGCAGCAACCATGTAAGTATTCAAGTGCAGCTACCTCCACATTTGTGAAGGGGAAAAGATGAGGGCTGAAGGATGTGGCTGAACCTGCGGTGATGTCTGGATTCTGCTGATTGTTTTGCTGAGAGGCTGCTGCTGATTTGACTGCTATGCCAATAACTGCAAGTTTGGGGTTGAAAATACTTTTCCTGATCAATTTAAGAACGTGATCTCACAGGAGGTTCATCGGTATGTTACCCAATCTAACCTTTTACCAGGTCCGAGATCAACTTTTGATTTCTACAGCCAGCAAATATCAGAACTGTGTGTTAACTGATAATATATCTAATTAAAGCTTGCAACGGCAGGCTTTTAAAGTCATCGTGGTGTAATTGGTGCAGTTCAGTAGTTAACACAACAATGAAACAAAAGGTGAAAAGTCTAGCTTCCTAGAGCAGTGGTTCCCAACCTTTTTTCCTTGCAGCCCCCCCTACTTGTGTCTAAGACCAGCCAGGCCCCCCGACCTTTACGTACTAGCATCAAAATAGTCTTTAATTGAAAAAATGAACATTAATTATGTTTTTTTGATACATTTCTCTTTGGTTTACTCTGTATACATATGAGTGTTTTTCTCCAATGTCACCAATGTATAAAATACACACAAAAGGACATAAAAATATTTCTGAAAAATGTCTCTTTTAATATGAGACCAACATTTTTTAACATTTTTCCTTTAACAACCTGTCGGAGTAGATTCAATGTTGAGTAATGATATAACAATAAGGGATTAAATCATTTCCTGTGTTTGTCACCAGTGTATAAAAAACTAACAAAAATATTCAAGACATTCATAAATTATTCCTAACAATGTTTTATGAAAGATGTCGTGTGAGGACTAATGTTAAATATAGATGTGTTTCATTTTTGGGAGTCAAATTATGGAATCAACTTAGTGATGAAGTGAAACTGTGTAAATCTCTGTTGAATTTTAAAAAAAATATTGAAAAGTAAAATAATTAAGGATTACAATGCTAAATGATTGGAGTATAATTTGGTTAAGCAGAACAATTTAAAGGGAAATTTCTCTTTTTGTTTCTTTTCATATTGCAGATAATCTGGGTTTTCTGTTGGAAAGTACAGGGTAGGCAAATATAAGCTTTGGCTTCAGCCTATTCCTTTTTCGGTTACAGAGTTTATTATTATTTTTTGTGTGAAACTGATGAGTGTAAACTTGTATGAAAGTGTTTTGTCATTTACACAAACACAGTTTGAATTGCAAATAATGTAATGTAACCGAAATAAACAATTCATTCATTCATTCATTCATTCATGAATGACTCATTCGGAAATATAATTTTTACAACTGCATAATTTCAAAGCAGACAAAGTTTTCGCGCCCCCCCCAGAGATCTCTGGCGCCCCCCCAGGGGGGGCCCGGACCCCAGGTTGGGAGACACTGTCCTAGAGGGACGGATAACAAATATAAATGTAGGCTTCTAGTCCTCCCATCTAAGGCTTTAGGTTCACAGGGGTAAAGATTCCTCTTCTTTGTCTGCCAAGTTATATCACCAACAGTCTGGCACTTGGCCACAGTCTAAAGGACTCCCCACCCCGTGACTCGCACATGATGAGAAATTTACAATTCACAATAAAAAAAAAAAAGATTAAATAAATAAAATTAAAAAAATATATAAAACAGAATGAGCCCCCTTGGATAGAATGTGTGAGAAACGCGCAGAGCAGACTGCGTGACCTTTCCAGCCTTTTGGTTAACTCATAAAAGGCGTGGACGGGAGCAAACAGAGGGTGACAGATATCAGAATGCCACATGTCACCAGCACTTCTGCCAGTGTGGCCGTGGGAGCAGCTCAGGGGCAAGCGACTTCGGACAGACGAACGCAGGATGAAGAGGGAAGAAGGTCAAAAATTAATCACCAAAGCACTGAAACATGCGAGAGGAATGTCATCACATTTGTTCACTTCACTGGCATTTCACATTTTGACAAAGTTACCACGAGTACACACTGGAGGCTATCCAGCATTCCTTCGGCTGGTTTACCACCTAGAAAGACAATTAAATTAATTAAAAGAAAGAAAAAAAGTGCAAGTGTGATGTCTTGAGTCAACCAAAAAGCAAAGTAATCTACTCTAAATATAGACCAACTGGAGCCAAATGTCTTAATGTCCCTATTTATAAACAAATTACTTATCGAATAATTATCTTAGGATTAGTGGCCAACTAAAGGATCATTCTTCGTAAACAAAGAAATACATTTATACTATAAAATCTGACAAAAATCGTCTTGTAGATCCACAATATTTTTTTTTTTTTTTTTTTTTCTGAAATAATAATTAAATAGTTAAATAATATTCCTACCTACTTCTTGATGAAGGGGACTTATCAAAATGTCATTACTTTCTTATCCTAAGTTGGGGCTGGTCCGTTAAAGAACAAAAATGATATCCAAATATATACCCTCAAAACACAACGAAAACAAAAACAAAAATACCTAACAAAACAAAACAGACATAAACGGTGGGAAAACCCCACTGAAAACAAACACGACAACAAAACAATACAAACCATTACACTCAGGTCTTATCATTGTCACTATGCCTTACAATTACCTACGGATTTCTTAAAATCAAATTCTGTATGAGATTGCCATATTTTTAAAAAGTCTGAGGATTTGCCTTTACTCTTGTAGTAAATATTGTCAAGTGTAAGGTAGCTTGAGAGTTCGTTCCACCAATGGGCTAATACTGGGGGTTTAGATTGTTTCCAATTTAAGGTTATACATTTCCTGGCTGCCAACATAGCAAGATCTATATATTTGCATTGTTATTTGTTCCACTTGTCTGACATACTAGTTCCCAAAAGACATAAACGAGGTGACAAAGAGACAACTACACGTAAACATTGAGATATCAAGTTGGTAACAGAATTCCAAAAAAAGGAAAGTGCATCACATGACCAAAACATATGAAAAAAAGTTCCTTTTTGTTTCTTGCAGATCCACAATATTAACGCAAAGACGCACACCGACGCTAAGAGGAAGCGCAGCCCCAAACATGATTGTTCATGTCGGAGTGGAAGACCAGAGGAGGGAGGGGGTGGTGTCCATCTGAGCATTTCATAATTTTTCAAAGTTGACAGCCAAAGGAAAAGGCGTGAACCAATCAGATGCCCTGTCCAATTAACACCGCTGAGGTGTGTGCATTTTTCAGCATGACACCACCATCATCCCGAGCTGTGTGAGCGGCAATGACAGCGAGCGAGTGAGCAAGACACTGCTCCACAACACCCCGGCTCAATGTCTGACTAACAGCTACCACAAAAAAACTTCAACCACACTTACATAATGATTTAGTCGAGGCTGCATTCAAATTTCATCAAACAGAAGGATCAATCTAAACCTATAAGGATCAATAAGAAGTATCACAACTAAGGTGCAGCCATGCTGTGCAATAAATCTTCATATACTGCATATGAAAGAAACACTTGTGCAGGATGGACAGTTCGACATTTATGAAATCAAAGAGAGGAAAAGAAGCAAGACAGAGAGAGGACAAGAGGGCATAGCTTTCATTCGCTGCGTGGTAGCTTGACAAATGTTAGCATGAGCCTCTAAAGCGCTTTGACAACCGCCTGCTGAGAGCACAGTCTTGCTAATGTGTCTTGGCATGCCAGCTTCGTAATCACACATTTACATATGCAATGACCTACATTTGCATGTCAGATCGCACACTGTCCAGCATGATTAACAGTGGGCACCTCCCCATGTGGAGTCGCCCTGGGTGGCAGCAGAGGCCATGCAAGGGCGGAAAAGAGGGCTGGAGGGAGGGCGGCTTTTCTGGCAGCCAAGGGGCCGGGCTGCCAGGCAGGATTATGTCAGCCAGCGGCCCCGACATTAGACACTTCATTAGAGCTAATCTGTTTAGCAGTGGGCAGTGTATGTAAACTTCACAGGCCATTTGCGGCACCTCTTCGCCCCCTGGCCTGGCCTTCAAAGGGCAGCCAGGCCAGAGCTGAGTGACAGGCCGTCTCATCTGCCGCACATGGGTGTCACACAGTCAGGAGCTCCCAGCTGAAAGACAAGGCCCCGGCGAACGTAAACACACACACACGGATGTATAAGTCGCAGAGGAATGACCCTGAATGAGGCAGGGGTCAGTCTTGATAAAAATGGGGTGAAAGAGAACTCTTGTCTCAAGGATCCTATCTTCTCGTGTTTGTTAGATGTGCTGGTTGAGCTCAGGCCACGTTTACACGTAGCCGGGTATTTACAAAAACGGATATTTCCCCTCTACGTTTTCAAAAATATCCTCGTTTACACGGACCCGTATGAAAACGCTGTTAACGTCATGCCAGCCAATCAGAATTCTGGAAAAACATCAACAAATGACACGTGTAACTTCCAGTTAAGGCTGATTTATGGTTCCGCGTTACACCAACGCAGAGCCTACGGCGTAGGGTACGCGGCGACGCACACCGTACGGCGCGCATCGCCGCGTACCCTACGCCGTAGGCTCTGCGTCGATTTAACGCGGGACCATAATTCAGGCTTTACTTCCAAGACGGAACGAGAGTCTGAGAGAATTTAAAACAGGTAAAATAAAAGAAAATATTGACGGTGGCCAAACAAATTGTAAACACAGGTCGCACTCATGACGCCGCTGGTGACGTTCCTGTCGCATAATGTGACGTAAATCTCCGTTTTCCTCCGTTTTCTCTGTTTAGACGCAAACGTGAAAACAGAGTTTTTGAAAATCTCCACTTTGGCCGGAATTTTCAGAAATGATCGTTTTTGGGGGCTTTGAGCTCCGTTTTCGTGTAAACAAACGGCCAAAACGCATGAAAACGCCTCCGTTTTTGCCCCGTGTAAACGGGGCCTCAGAGATGGAGAGCTGCTCTCAGGTTCGTAATGAGCACCTGCAACGCACCGAATGACGCCAAATTTTCCATTTAGCCAGTAAATTTTGGAAGGCCATGTGACACCCTGAGGTGGAGGAGTAAATGTTTCTACCAAGATAACCATGACATAAAAAACATATCCTGAATAAAATCAGACTAAGAATGAATTGCTTATGTTCAGCGGCTGCTGCTCTTTTCAGTGTCGACTTCATGCACGGTCGCAGTTATGTCTCATAACTCTTAGTGCATAAAGATCAATGTATTTTGCATGTTTAGTTTTTTTTTCAATCTATTAAAGTGCAGGTAGAAAGGGGGCACTGTGTGTTTCAACAATGTTCTGAGTGTTGATGAGTCGCTGATCCCCCGAAGTTTCTTTGAGTAGAGTCAATTGATCATCGTGTCTTCTAAAATTTTACCCCTCGTAACTTCAAGCGAAATTCTAACTCTTTGAGTCACTTTTCTGTTCTGCACCGCGCCATGTACTTACTCTGTTCACATCTTTCTGGTTCGAGATGGTGACAAGCTGCAGGGGATGAAGAATAAGTGGCAGTTCTGCAAGGCATTGTGGGTAGCGTTTGTGTGGGACAGAGTATCTCAGGGTACAAAGGTGACACACAACCGCCACGGGGAAGTGGAGGGTGGGGGGGTGGTGAAAGGAAGAGAGAGGGAAGAGAGACGGAGACGGAGTAGACAGACAGCTCATGGGAGGAAGTGTGATACAGGCTGCCCAATGATGACACCGTTGCCAAACACAACTGACAAGACACATGGAGAGTGGAATCGGGGAAGCTGAAGACAGGGAAAGGGAGGACGGGAGGGAGGGGGGTGATGTGGGACAAGCAGCAGAGGGAAAAGGGTGTGATTTGACAGCCCAGCAGTGCCAACGGCTGCCACACAAAGGCCAACGGCTACAGAGGAGCGCCGTCTCGTGTGGAAAGATGAAGAAGAATCCAGAGCCCGAGAAACGGAAACTCATCAATGAGAAAAATGTTTAATTATAAACATAACTAACAACTGCTAACCAACATTTTAATGCACCTGCAGAATGGATTTTCAAAAAGTGTCTCAGGAGTTAAGAAAATCTGACGAATTTTCTTAAGATCAATTACTGTATTTTCTGGACTATAAGCTGCTACTTTTTTCATAGGTTTTCAACCATGCAGCTTATACAAAGGTGCGGCTATTCTGTGGATTTTTCTTCCACCGCTCGGGGCGCTCTAACTGGAATTAGAATCAAAACTAAGACAAAATAAATGCAAAGAAGAATACGCTATTTCTTCTTTAGCAGATAGAAGTAGGTAGAAGTAGATTTCAAACAGATAAAAAGATAAATAAATACTGGTTATTTTCTCTTGGTTCTGTCCCGTTTTAATCAGCAAAGTTGCTGCCGTGTTAAAAGACACAGTTAGGAAAGGATCTATTTAGGTACAAACATGTACATCATTTACAGTTCAAAATCCTTCTGTACATGTAGTAAATATCTAATCTAACAACATAAATATCTGCGGCTTGCATAAGTTTTTTTTTTAAATAGAGCGGATGCGTCTTGTATGCAGGTGCGGCTTATAGTCCAGAAAATATGGTAGATTAATTAGTAGATAAAGGAGGCGTGACAGATGGGACGGTGAAAAAGCCTGCCTTGCATTTATTCTGTACATCTTCAACATGATGGAGGGGGAGATGTTCGCCCAGATGCAGCTAAAGGGTATTAAAAAAGTGTTCACTTTATGAAACAGAAAGTAAAACTTGATATACGATAAATTTTTCCAATTCTGAGCCTTGATGGGTCTTTGGCCCAAACAGACCGGATCACCAGACGTTGGCTCAGTCACACTTCTGTTGTTTTCATCAACAGCTATGTTGGTTTTGGTCAGCAAACAACTCCAAAGTCGTTTTTTTTTTACTTCCAAACAGCGTTCGGAGTATATAAGATGAGATTAACTTGGATCCCTTCCACATGAGACAGAGAGGGATATGTGGAGAGACATAGACTGGGAGGTGGGAGAGGGGGGGGGGCTCCAACCCTCACCAGTCACCAGCCCCCTTGAGCAGGCACCATGCAATATTCATCCTCAGCCAGTCAGCCAGTGAGCCAGGCAGTCAAACTAGCAGGATTCACCCCAAAGGTGCTTCTCATTCGCCTCCTCTCAATCGGCTTCGCAACCACACCATCATGTCTCAGCGCTTCCAGACAGATCTGTGTCTGTCAAACTCTGCAGTGACGATCAAAATCTGATCTGAGAGGGGCCTGCTCACTAACCCTCCCACTCACTCGAGAGCAAATGCGCCATTAAAAATGCACATCTTACCAGCTCATCTCGTTTAACTAATGCATATGCATCATACCTCCGGGACCACGGGAAAATTATATTGCAAGCGATACCGGAGTTATCCTTCATCGCATATACAATTCAGATTTCTTCAGGAGGATGGTGGGTTTTTTTTTTCCCTTTGGTGCCAAGCGGACTGAACTTTAGAAAAATGTGAAACAGATACAGGACTTGTTGAAAGACGCCCATCTGGATGCTGGTTAGACCGTCATCTGCATAGTCTAAATCCCTCTCTAACTCCCTCACTCTCTCCGTCTCTCATTAAATGTGAAATTGGTTCAAATATACTCTGTGTGAGTGAGGAAGAAAAAACATGATGCAACGCACAGAGTTCGCCGTGTTTCCCGTACCCGGAAAAAGAGCCTTGAATTAACACTGATGTAAAGTGCTGGAAATAGATTGAAAACAAGGAAGAAAAATCATTAAGTCTGAACAATAATACATAATCAACTGTTGGGAGATAAGTTAAAAATCAACAGTGTGTGTGTAATTGTGGGGGAGTGTTGCCAAAGTCAAATTAATTATTAGAGGTTTTTATCAGACTTTCCTCTGAGTGCAACCCAATTATCCTTAATTTTACAATTACAAGTCTTGAAATAAATTAACCCCCTTGGCAATTCCAGTGTTAATCTTGCCATGCCCTTGCATACATACAGAAAACAACAACAAGTCCTGGCCTATTTTTAGTGCTGTGTCTTTGTCCCCCCCCCCCTTTCCTCAATAAGAATCCACATTTACTCTGGGGCATATGGATGATCTTCTTTGTTTTAAGTCTGTAAAGAAATCAATGTGCCTGATGTTGGAGTGTGGTATTAAAACCCAGCAATGACCAGATCTGTGCAGAATAAACTTCAGTTGTATCAAACAAAAAAAAGAAAAAAAAGAGGCGTGAAGGAGAAGCCCGGCAGTGGCAGCCTCCTGAGCTCTGATCAATACATACAACTCAACATTCATCCACTGCTGTCCATCTCACACACACCACAGAAGTCTGCAGAGGATCGTTTGACCAAAGGGCACATCTTAAATGGCACAGGGAAACAAACAAACAAAAAAAAGGTTAAAAAGAGTGCAGTTTACAGTGCAAAATGTAAAGATGATTGAAATGAAGGAGGACTATGTCATAAATGGTCACATTATCCTGTGATCCAAAGGCCGGGACACGCAACGCGAGGATCCTTTAACACTATAACCAAGGATGAGGTCTGTGCCAGAGCTTTTGCTTTTATTCACTCTTGCAGGATTCATCGGGACATAATCTGTTCAAACAGATTTCCAGCCCTCCGCGATGTCACAAGGACAAACACAGCCACTGATATAATATAAAAGGTCTGTTTCAGGTCAATTGAGGCACTTTCATAAACAATTTGGATCTCTGCCGCTGGTGCGGAACCATCTTCTCGATCGACGTCATAAAACGGAGAAGTTCACTTCCCTTAAAGTAATCTGTCCACATTTTGTTGTCCTCCAGCACAATATCAAGCATCTTGTTGCTAAGATTAGTGGTAGGCCTATTCATGTGCTCCCAACGACTAGTCTGGACCTGTTAAATGGGGAAGGGCAACAAAACCCATCCATAAACAGGCCATGAGCCACACTGGAGATTAGCTTGATCTTTATATACTACATTTTTGGTGTAAGGTGAATTAAGTTCTCGTTTCTTGTTGCATAAATACTATCTGTGTTGTAATGTAAGACAATGGCCCTCATCATTCCCAATCAAAATATTATATTCTCTGTTATGGTTAGCGTGCCAGCACCTGGAGCAGGTCTCTGCAGGATGCATTCAAACACAAAGACCTTATTCTTACAAGCCGCTTTGCAATTACAGTCTGCTAGAGCAGTGGTTCCCAACCTTTTTTCCTTGGAGCCACCCCTACTTGTGTCTAAGACCAGCCGGGCCCCCCGACCCGTACGTACTGGCACCAAAAGAGTAAAGTTATTCGTTACAAACCTTTAATTGAAAAAATTAACATTAATTATGTTTTTTTGATACATTTCTCTTTGGTTTACCCTGTATACATATTACTTTGTTTTTCTCACCTTCCTTTTGTGTCACCAATGTATAAAATACGCACAAAAATGATTGCAAGGACATAAAAATATTTCTGAAAAATGTCTCTTTTAATATGAGAGCAACATTTTTTAACATTTTTCCTTTAACAACCTGTCGGAGTAGTAGTATGATTAAATGTTGAAAAATGATATAATAATAAGTTTTTAAGTTTTTATCCTGATAAATAACTTAGTATTTTAAAATGACCAAAATATATTTCTAAGTGGTTTTATACAGACTTGGATTACAGTATTCCATTAGGTGTGTTATTGTGATTTTTTATTTATTTAACATGTGCAAATATAATTTTTACAACTGCATATCCTCAAAGCAGACAAAGTTTCGCACCCCCCCCAGGGGGGGCCCGACCCCAGATTGGGAGACACTGGTCTAGAGCAGGGGTCGGCAACCCAAAATGTTGAAAGAGCCATATTGGACCAAAAACACAAAAAAAGAATATGTCTGGAGCCGTAAAAAATGAAAGCCTTAGAATGAAAACAAATGGTGAAAGGAGAAATGTCAAAAAAAAGTCCAAATGTGGAGAAAAAAGTCAAAATTTACAGAAAAAAGTCAAAATGTTGAGATTAATGTTGAAGTACAATCTCGAGAAAAAAGTTCAAATGTTGAGAAAAAAGTGGAAATGTCGAGAAAAAAGTGGAAATGTCGAGAAAAAAGTCGAAATGTCGAGATTAAAAAGGAAAGGAAAAAGGAAGAAAAAAAAGTGGAAAAAAGGAAAGAAAGAAGAAAAAAGAAAAAAAAAAACAAGAAAAGGAAAAAAAGAGAAAAAAGAGAAAAAAAGAGAAAATAAAGACAAAGAAAGAGAAAAAAAGGAAGAAAAAAAGAAGAAAAAAGGGAAAAAAAGGAAAAAAAGAAGAAAAAGGTGAAAAATTATTGAAAAAGCTCCAGGAGCCACTAAAGAGCCGCATGCGGCTCTAGAGCCGCGGGTTGCCGACCCCTGGTCTAGAGTATATGCTGGGGTTAGTCATTTTTTAAGCGCACCAAATCTTACTTCTTACATCTGGTAAAAATTCATCACTTACTGAGACAGACACAAACTGTTTTTTTTTTTTTTTTTTGCACCCGACTTCGGCCCGATTATGCTCTGCATGAGTTCAACAGAGGGCTAGAACCGAGCAACATTTCTCAGTAGTCTTATTGAACCTAAACTTCTAGTACAGAAATAAATAAGACAGTGGCTGCACCAGTAAGTAATTCTCCATGAATTCTCAATTTTCTCTGTTGTATACCAGAAAAAAAGAACAAAACACATTTGTTGGCACAGTTAAATATTATATATTCATTCATATGGATAAAAACTAACATGCCTCATCACTTTGATGCAAAAGATTGTTGGAACCCCATCCTACCTTGAGGTAGACGACAAACACAGCCCCCAAAGCCTGATTGATTCATGTAAATAAACAACTTCCATCATCTCAGTTTAAGTGTGATTGTTCTTTTGCAGCTCTATTCTGCTGCTCGGTTGGTGCTCGTGCGTACGTCTGCGTGTGCAGTTACCTGAGGCTGGAACACGAGCACAGCCGCTTGTTGTCCTGGTGGTTGTATGTCCATATCCATGGTGTTAGGAGCCTGATCCTGTGCACCCCTGGGAATCAAGCGCAGGACAAAACAGACAAATCAGTTCCTCTAAAAACAAGTTCTTCAATTTTATACAAACAAAAGGACAATTTTCGCCGGTGTTGAGCACCAAACTGTTGTGAGATTGCTGCAACACGCTACCATATCCCGTTTCAGACGAACTGAGGCACACGTCTTTACCGTAAACATGACGGTCTTTGTCTACGTCCTTCTCAAGTTGCAGTTTGGCAGTGCAGTAACACGTAGGGGGGGGGGGGGACACTCCCTTGTACTTTACAGACCATCTTCCAAGGAATCATTCTTGGGAATTACAAGTTACACCGGTTTCTGAAATGATCGTTCATCATCTTTTTCCATAGAAAATCGAGCTCACGCCGAGGTGGGAGGGTTGCATTTGGATACCTCCACTCGTTCTGTTCAATCACATGCCCCGACATGTGGGCGACATGGAAGCTTACAAAATACAACCTGTTGCTTATCTAACCCCTGAACTTAAAATACTCATGTCTTCACATTAAATGTTTCATGGATTAATGTTTTAGATAGGGCTGGGCGATATATCGAGATTTTAATATATATCGATATATTTTCAAACACGATATGGTACGAGACAATATCGTTTATATCGATTTAAAAAAAAAAAAATTTACATTTTTTTTTTTTTTTATGATTTTGATATAGCTTATTTTGTGACAAATTGACTTGAATGTTTTATTTGAGATTTGCACAAATGTTTTGTTATTTGCACAACTGTCAACCTCAGTGGAAAAGTCTGCCTGTTACTGTCTACATTGTATTAATTGTACAGTGTATTTTAATTTAATTGTTATGCAGGAAAGGGATATTTGTTTTATTTTATTCAAGAAGCATTTTTATTCTATATATGCAGGCAGTTTATTTTTATTTCGTTTGTTTTATACATTTTGATATTGTGCAGACCTCTGTTAATAAAGGTACCTGTGTGACATTTGGCACAAGGCATTGTATTAAAACTGACTGTTTTTTTAAGGGTTTGCCTCAGAAAAAAATGAAGCTAACAGAGATGCTATGCTATAATGCTTTGGGGGAAACCCCAATTATGGCACAGAAAAAATATCGAGATATATATCGAGTATCGCCATTTAGCTAGAAAATATCGAGATATGACTTTTGGTCCATATCGCCCAGCCCTAGTTTTAGATGTATTGTTTTTTTGTATAAATGAAAAATTCACACATTCAAATGACTTATGATTCACGCGCCACACCCCTCTGTGGGATAAATGTATTTGTTGACATGTTCTCCAGGATAACTTCCAGAAAACATGAACTCATATGCCACGGTTACACAGTCCCATCATTAACCCAAAACACAGCATGCACTGCATGCACATCAGAAAGCACCTGTCGTCCGCGTGTAAACACATGAATGTGTGATGTTTATATGCATTCAAAACACAAATTTAAGGCCAGGAAACATGAGCGCAGATGCATATATTCTGCACACATACTGGGCGGGTGCCTGTGGAGAAAATGGAAATGACCAATGTTGGAAAGTAATGATCAGAGGCAGGGGTTATTAGAAAGAAAATAAGAAAGAAAAGTCCAAAGTTAGTAGGTGATAGGGCTGGGCGATATGGACCAAAAGTCATATCTCGATATTTTCTAGCTGAATGGCGATACTCGATATATATATCTCGATATTTTTTCTGTGCCTTAATTGGGGTTTCCCCCAAAGCATTATAGCATAGCATCTCTGTTAGCTTCATTTTTTTCTGAGGCAAACCCTTAAAAAAACAGTCAGTTTTAATACAAAGCCTCGTGCCAAATGTCACACAGGTTCCTTTGTTAACAGAGGTCTGCACAATATCAAAATGTATAAAACAAATGAAATAAAAATAAACTGCCTGCATATATAGAATAAAAATGCTTCTTGAATAAAATAAAACAAATATCCCTTTCCTGCATAACAATTACATTAAAATACACTGTGCAATTAATACAATGTAGACAGTAACAGGCAGACTTTTCTACTGAGGTTGACAGTTGTGCAAATAACAAAACATTTGTGCAAATCTCAAATAAAACATTCAAGTCAATTTGTCACAAAATAAGCTATATCAAAATCATTAAAAAAAAATGTAAAAAAAAAAAATAAATATTTTTTTTTTTTTTTTTTAAATCGATATAAACGATATTGTCTCGTACCATATCGTGTTTGAAAATATATCGATACATATTAAAATCTCGATATATCGCCCAGCCCTAGTAAGTGAAAAATAAGATATGAATGATTTACTCATCCTTCCAGGTGAATGCAATTGGCCTCCATAAACAGAAAAGACGACAAAAAGGATGGGGGCATTTAAAAAAGAAATATACTACAGTCTTGGACGTTATGTTTATTTTACTACTAGCGTGACAGCAGTCTATGTGGAAACCTGTTATTTGCATGTTAGTAACTGTATCTTGTCTACACTACCAAAAACCTCCCCAGGCCATATAAAAATCCACCATTACACTGAATATGTAAATGAACATGTAAATGTACTTGTAAATCTTATGAACAGAACAATCTTATGCATCTATGCAAATAAACATTGCAATGACTAAAGCACAGAAAGCCAGATACACGTTTGATTGTGTTGAGGAGTGTCGTTCTGTATGATTACGATAAACGAAGCCACAACCAGCAGAATAATTTTTTTTTCTGCTAAATCCGGGGTGATACCACTGAAAATGATGAGAAAAGAGTAAAATAATAAAAAACTGTGATGTAATTTTCTGTCTATTGGAGGTTAAACAAATACCACTTTACAGTAGCCTGGAGCACTTTACTCTATTTTCTTGGATTTCCAACAACAGAGGGGAGTTCTGGAGAAAACGTACGCTATTCATGAGAATCTTTTTGCCGTGGTGCTGTGTGTTGTGACATTTGGATTACAGTGTCAGGGGGGACTTGCAAGTCAGCTGGCCTCCGTGCCTCATGTTGTGATTCTCTGCGCTTCAGCCATGTGTTTTGTTAGAGCGAGGCTGGAATCATTACTCCTCTCCCTGGCCCTCTTGTGTTCCTGGCTGTCTAAGTGTCAAAATAACCAGCGGGCCTCCGAGGTCCCTGATGTTCTTTCACCTCCAACATCCCATGTTAACGAGATCAATTAAGACTGCCATGCTGGATTAAAACACACTCGGAAACAATGCAATTAACCAAACTAACTCGGTCGAAAGCAGCAAACAGGGAACCGGTCACACTATGAAGAATCCCACCTTTTTACTCTTGCTTTTAGTTGAATTTTAAAGGTTTGTTCTTACCTGTGTGTGACCCTATTTATGCTTTATGCATGCCTGTTTTACTGTTTTTGCTCTTTGCTATTGCTTTTATTGTTGGTTTTATTCTGTTTGCTATATTGTTTTTCACCGTCTTAAAGCTGCTTTGTTTTTGTTTGCTTGCTTTGCTTATCTTCTTTTGACATGTAAAGCACTTTGAGTTGCATTCTATGACAGGAAAGGTGCTATATAAATAAAGTTTATTATTATTATTATTATTATTACTATTCAGACAAAGTGTAAAACTGTGCAATTTGGCATGGACATAACCACACAAACTGAATTAAATTTGCATCATATCATCATAATAGTAATAATTTAGAAGTTTCTCTTAGATCATAAGACTACGCGTCTACTACTTACTTTCTTTTAAAAAGGTCAACAATCCACAAACACTGTGACTGTGGTCTTTCAGGCATGTAAAATAAGTGCTTTCTTTATACATGAACATTTCTTACATTTTTTTTTCCCCTCTGGCTTTTTTTCCTGACCAGACATATTTGCAATTATCTCGATCACACTTAGGTAAACAAATGTCGGAGGGAAAAGACGAAGCTTATTTAATTATTCCTGGTTATGTTCTCTTGAAACGCGCATTTCCTCACCTGAATCTGAAAATATTAAAAAGGAAGCATTTTTTTGGGCATCAAAGGGTAAACTGAGAATTTTTTATATCAACCAACTCTTTAAATCCCTCTGATAAAACCAAACACACGGTCAAAATACACTAATAAGTGCAGGGCACTTTTGGTGCGGCCAGCAGAAAACAAACGGGTATTCAAGAGGGCATGGAGGAAGATCGGATCATGAATTCAGAGGAAATTTTTTCTTCTTTTATTTTTTGTATTTTCGATTCTCAACACATGAACATTTTTAGAATTGCATAGGTCGACAATTTCAATGCCAATAACAATAACTAAGGATTAGGAATGGGTGATATTTTACCGTTCACGATATACCGTCAAAAAAATTCCTCACGATAAGAATTTGTCATCTCACGGTAAAAACGATAAATTCCTGTTGATGTTTTTGTGTAAAGCGGAAGGAAGGAAGGGAGAAAACAAGGAAGGAAGGGAGAAAAGAGGAAGGGAAGAACGAAGGAGAGAGCAGAGGAAAGAAGGAAGGATGGGAAAAAACAAGGAAGGAAGGAAGGAAGGAAGGGAGAAAACAAGGAAGGAAGGAAATGAGCCAGCCAGAAGAAAGAAAGAAAGAAAGAAAGAAAGAAAGAAAGAAAGAAAGAAAGAAAGAAAGAAAGAAAGAAAGAAAGAAAGAAAGAAAGAAAGAAAGAAAGAAAGAAAGAAAGAAAGAAAGAAAGAAAGAAAGAAAGAAAGAAAGAAAGAAAGAAAGAAAGATAAATTCCCGTTGATGAGGTTTTTGTGTAACAAACATGGCGGATCTGAGAGCGAGATAGATTTATAGTTACAAAGGTGGAGTTGAATTGGTATTTTTTTTATCGTCATTTTTACCGTTATCAGGATAAATGCCAGAAATTATCGTGATACATTTTTTAGTCCATACCGCCCATCCCTACTAAGGATTATGTATTTGTTCCAGCTAAATATGATATAAATAAAAGAAGAAAAAGTGCTTGTACACTGCAGCGCTCTCAACTACTCACTTAATGAACCTTTCAAGCACACCCACATTTTTTTTTCCTTTCACCTTTCTGCTTTCTCATTGACACCTGCCTCCCGTTTTGTTATTGACCGTGTGCGTATATATACCCAGCTTTTACAAAACTGATGGTTGAGTAGTTTTTTTTTTTTTAAATAGAGGGCTACTGAACTACAAAGAGGCTGTGAAAAAGTTTTAAATGTGTCCAGACTATCGTTTTCATTGTGGACACCAAGTTTTCCTACTCTGACTTCAAACAGCATATTTTCATTCAAATGGTGAAAAACTGAGTAACACAGGATGAAAAATGCGCAGGGCACAGCGGGCAGGACAGTCCAACAGATACAGAATATATTAAAAACTTAAAAAAAAAAAAAACAGGAATGGAGAAAAACAACTTTTAACCCGATGTGTTCATGGTCCTAAAAGGGACTGTGTGGAGATGTGCGGCACAGAAGTTAGCACTGGCTTTAGCTCCTCTTTAATCCCTATTTCCTGTCTTCTGAATAATTCACTTTAAGCAGGAGGACAGAAAAAAAACAGAGGGATATGATGATGAAAAAGCAAACTAGGGAGGGGCTGGCCTGGTACTACCCAGTTCAAACGAGGAGATTGCTAAATCAGCTCACAGTCGGGGGACAATGCATGTCGAACACTTAGTGATAAGTTTGTATTTAAGGAGGAGAGAGATTGAAGGGCAAGTGCAGGGGTGAAAAAGAGAAAAGAAATATTTAATATGACACTATCCGGTCTGGGTGTGCGATGCGAGGGAATCAAAGGCACCTTTGAGGAAGAGGAAGACGACAGTGAAAGTGCTAGAAGAGTTGTGTCCATGATTACAAGAAATGGAGAAGTCTTTTGAGCCTGTGCTCATAAAAGCGTACCCCAGGCCTCCTCTCAAACCGCGGCCCGACTAATGCTGATGATACAGAAAGAGAGAAGAGAGGAAGAGAGAGGAAGAGAGAGGAAGAAACCTAATGATTGAGGGGTACGGATACGACAGAAGCAGGACACTTTCCAATTTATTTTAATCACTATTCTAAATCATTAGCCCAAATGTGCAAGCACGCATATTCATGGGGCCGTGAGCTGAGACAGAGACAGAGAGGGGTAGAGGACCAATTACACCTCAGCATGCAAACTCGTTTCTGAGGTCTCTCAGTAAGATAGTCAGAGACTTAACAGAATAGGAAATGAAGAGAGGCCGTTTTACTGTCTCTTAATGTAAAAGAATGAGACAAAACAGGAATAAGAAAGAAAAAAAAAAAGAACAACTTTGAAAATAGCTTTGCAAACTACATAGTTAAACTACTTAGACTTTTCAGTACCTTCAAATTTAAATATTAAAATCATCAAGTTAATCAAATGATAAAACTGAACATAAGAATATTACAGTCTGTGACAAAACTGAATTTATTAATCAGCCAGAAAATTACTGAATTCATCACTGTTGATCGTTCAAAGCCACTTCATGTGACATCTGAGGAAACTCAGTGTAGCATTTACTTTTAATTAAAGTGTGTTTCCAAGTTACGTTTCAGATTTAGAGGTACGTACTTTTGTTAAAAGCAAATCACACAAAAAAAACCCAACAACCTTGATGCTTCTGCTCCGTATATTCAAATAAGCATATAAGTTTATATTATTATTGACGACCTTCCCTTTCTGCCAAGTGGAGAGAGCAAAGAAAAGGATAAAAACAGAAATTGAGACAAAAGAAATCTGCAACGGTCCACTGGGACTCTACAAGGCCAGTGAGCCATAATAATGCTTGTCAACTATTTATAGCTATTCCTTACATTTTTCCCCACATTCAAGATTATATCATCACACAAGTAATGAACACAGCATATTCAGATATGTGAAGCCTAATCTGATTTATTCATCAGTTCAAATAACCTACTATGGTACATTTCTCCTCCTACAGACTAGGAATGGGCGATATTTTACCGTCCACGATATACCGTCAAAAAAATTCCCCACGGTAAGAATTTGTCATCTCGCGGTAAAAACGATAAATTCCCGTTTTTGTGTAAAGCTGATTTATGGTTCTGCGTTAAATCCACACACAATATACGGGAAGGATGGAAGGAAGGAAGGAAGGAAGGAAGGAAGGAAGGAAGGAAGGAAGGAAGGAAGGAAGGAAGGAAGGAAGGAAGGAAGGAATGAGCCAGAAAGAAAGAAAGAAAGGAGGAAAGAAAGAAGGAAATAAGGAAAGATATGAGCCAGAAAGGAGGAAAGAAAGGAGGAAAGAAAGAAAGAAAGAAAGAAAGAAAGAAAGAAACTATTAAGAAAGAAAGAAAGAAGGAAATAAGGAAAGATATGAGCCAGAAAGAAAGAAAGAAAGAAAGAAAGAAAGAAAGAAACTATTAAGAAAGAAACTATTAAGAAAGAAAGAAAGAAAGAAACTATTAAGAAGAAAGAAAGAAAGAAAGAAAGAAAGAAAGAAAGAAAGAAAGAAAGAAAGAAACTATTAAGAAAGAAAGAAAGAAGGAAATAAGGAAAGATATGAGCCAGAAAGAAAGAAAGAAAGAAACTATTAAGAAAGAAACTATTAAGAAAGAAAGAAAGAAACTATTAAGAAAGAAAGAAAGAAACTAGAAAGAAAGAAAGAAACTAGAAAGAAAGAAAGAAACTAGAAAGAAAGAAAGAAAGAAACTAGAAAGAAAGAAAGAAAGAAACTAGAAAGAAAGAAAGAAAGAAAGAAAGAAAGAAAGAAAGAAAGAAAGAAAGAAAGAAAGAAAGAAAGAAAGAAAGAAAGAAAGAAAGAAAGAAAGAAAGAAAGAAAGAAAAAATTCCCATTGATGACGTTTAGTAGTATTTAGTATCTTTTAGAGCAGTGTTTTGGCTCCAAAGACTGAATGTGGTGATAGATTTATAGTTAAAAAGGTGGAGTTGAATTGGTATTTTTTTTATCGTCATTTTTATCGTTATTGGGATAAATGCCAGAAATGATCGTGATAAATTTTTTAGCCCATACCGCCCATCCCTACTACAGACTATAAAAACACATCAGTGTAAACACCCAGTCCCATTAACAATGCACTCCCCTCCATCTTCATCTGCCCGTGCACGCACACCTGCACACTTGTATCCCCTCACATCTCACATTCACTTTAGATCTTTTGCCACCGTCAATAGTAAAGATGCCCATTATTGAAAACCGAGCTCAAGCACAAACAGGTGTCAGCCACTTCCCCCCCAATATCTCCGCCCGGCTTGCTCTTGTCCTTCCCATGTCCTCCCCGTCATCCTCCCGTGTGCTCTCTGCTGCTCCTGGGTCTTTTTGACACAAGCTGGCACGTGACTAAAGGCCCCGGCCACCTCACTCCCCCATTGTCCTGTAGCCCACTCTGCCCCGGCGCTGATGGCTCTCTTGTGGCGAGGAGGAGGTCTTTTGTCTGTCACTTCGGCAGGTGCCTTACAGTAAAAGACTGGAGCCAGCCCAGCCCGCGCTGCTTCGTTAGCATAAAACACTGTTTGATGTGCTCATTTCATCAGCCAGAGATGGCAGCCAAGGAGGAGGCTAATAATCTCTTGAAAAACAAAAACATTCCACTCCGGCTTGTAAAAGATAAACTCCAATTTCAATGATAAAAGAAGAGTGACAGACAGCCATGGTACCAGTCAAAAAAAAAGACCGCCAGCCATACTACCTCTGTCTTTTTTTTTTGTTTTTTCTTCCTCCCACTCCTATTAGCAGATGAAACCAATTCACACTGTCAATCACCTAGAATAAACAACATATATTGACAAATTGCTGACTATGTAAGGAAAGACGGAATCATGAGGGCAAAGTATGCAAAAACAGAGCTGCATTTAAACAAGCTGTGTGATCCCTATGAAACCAGCTTAGTCTGTCAATGAGCAGGCTGTGTGAAGGAGAGAACCCCCCAGGCGTTCAGGAGGAGGAAGCCCTGGGGGTTTGGGCTGTGCTTGCACACCCTCACTACATTCACAGCCTCTCAAAATGCGATATCACCATCACACCTCAGTTAATATGGAAAACTGAATGCATAATATGTGGAAGAAAATAAGTTTGAAAGAAAGAAAAAAAAAAAAAACAACACTTAATTTATTCCCGTTTATCTAACTCCAAGCAATGTCACAACTGCTCAGGATCTTTAGGAGACTAAATAAGTAATCGTCGCCATTTCAAAATGCTCCCCTATCCCTTTTTCACAGGCAAATTAAAAAATAAATGGATTAACAATTACTGAAGATCATTTACTAAAGAATTAGTTATGGTGCAACATGCATTAACGCAAACAGCTCAATTAAATTTCTGGAATGATAAGGATGAGGGTCATCGTACACACAATATGAAGTACAGGTAAATCAACATCAAGCATCTTATGCAAGGCTGCAGACTAATTAATAAAATATAAACAATTAATTATTTAATTATGCTGGTGCCCTGTCTCAGGTGTATGCCAGCTTTCACGGCCGAGAGACTCCAGCACCTCCACGACCCAGGACAGAATGAGCTGGTGAAGAAAATGGATGGATGGATATTTGGATTAGGGTGGCACAGTGTTATGGTGGTTTGGTGGCATTATCATCTCATAAAAAACAGGTATTCTGGTTCGTACCACTGGGGAATTTGCATATTTTCCATCTGCCTGCATGGATTTTCTGCAGGTAATCCAGATTCCTCCCCATAGTCCAAAAACATCCATGTTCGAAGTCTCGGTTTTTAGTTCAGTGAACTCTGTATTGAAGGATTTGTTTCTGAAATACCTTTACACTTCAGTGTTTCTACAAAATATCTAACAAGCTCCATCTCCATCGTTTTGCTCAGGAGAAAGATTTAAATTCATGCTAGGCTACAGCAGGTCAGCGAGTTTCCTTCTACCATCTATGAAAATTGTTTATTTTGCTGCAGTAATTGCCCTCTTCTTTAAGACTGCACTGTTCAAATTTCCACACAGACGTATACACCATTGCATTTTTAATCCCACATTGTCTACAGGGAAAAAAATAAATGCAGAATTATTTTTCTGGATGCAAAGTTGACGCAAAAATTGAGAGCTTGGTCTCTTTTGAGGAAATGTTGAATTCTGCTTATGACGTCAAGATTGTAACAATACTTTCTGAAGATTTAAAGCTAGCAAATAAGCTACGTCCCATTGGAATAAAGCGTGAAAATTACAGTAACAGGTTATAACAAATACTGACAGAATTGATGCAATCCTGTCCTTCAAAATGACTGACGGAGGTAAAAGACTGGGGCACGGTCTGCTGAGAATATAGGCAAAGTCCAAGACCCTTTGACATGATGTGCTCTTGACACATGAATCAAAGAGTTGTTTGGTTACAGTAAAGGTAAACACGTTTGGTGCAAGCTAAAGACATTTTTTCAGAGGAATCCCATACCAACCACAGATGACAGAACTGTACATGTGCACCCTGAGGGCATCCAGTGGGTTACACTGTTTGGAATTAACATTTTGCTCTTCTTGTAGCCAGGGACGACCATAATACTTAGGTTGACAAGTTTGCGACACCTACAATTGACCGTTTAGCATTTTAAAAGGCCTGTTTAGAGGCAGCTGTTCCAATCAAATGAGAAAATAGTATTACACGATATCTCACAATTTTGAAAGGGATCTAGGCCTGTGTTGAAAAAAAATCGATTTCCCAATTCTAAATCGATTCTCAGATTAATTCCTAAAAATCGATTCATATGTCTAAAGATTGATTTTTTTCTTTTATTTATTTATGTTTTTTTTTTTTTCATCATTACATTACAACTTTTGGTTATTTTTTTGTTTATCCCCAAAAAAGTAATGTTTTGTTGGACACGAGAATAACTGGTGCCATGTTTTTGCCTTTAAATATGTTTAAAGGTATGAAAACATTAAGGTGTTAGGTTATAATTGCATAAATTGTCTATATTTCATTACTTTATATACTGTCTTGTGGTTACATTTGCAAAAAATGCTAAAAACCAAAAGCTCAAAAATTAAAAACCAAAATAGACCGAAAATGGAACAAATAAAAACGGAATGTGGGAAAAAATAAAACCGATTTCATCCGTCTCTGTTTCCTCCCTGGATCTGTTTGATAATTCTGATCCACACGATGTTTCTGAAAGCAGTTCTATCAGCATTGTGGGAGCTGATTGGTCCTTACAGCATCATTAGCTGCCAATACTTGCTGTTTAATCTCAATATAATACTAGTAGTAATATTTTGCATAACTACAGTCATATAATTCATGCAAAAACTCAAAAAACAGTTTTAATAACACTAACTCAAATCAATATCGGAATCGAATCGGATCAAATCTTGATAATCGATTCTGAATCTTAAGAATCGGAATCAAATCGATTCTTGACATTTGAATCGATCCCCAGCCCTAGATGGATCATTTACTTAGTGATCGTTATCCATTATCATGCTTCCAGTATCATCTAGGAATGTTTTTTTCTTAATAATTCAAAACCCATGTGTCAAATGCAAATTTTTTATGATGTATTTCTATAAGAACAACCCTAAATGTATTTAAATATTAAGAGAAGATCCACACCCAGTTACATACCACAGCCCTGGGATCGTACGATGACGATCCCAAGGCTTTAGGTTGCGTTAGTGCCCTGTGGCAACAACTTATGGTCTTTCACCATGTAGTAGAGAACATTGCACAACACATCAGAGATTCCAGCCCTCCAGGAACCAACAAAGGCTTTGTTTGTTAGCCTCGTCACTGACTGACCACCAAATTAGCTTCATCACCTCTGGCACCAGGATATCCGATGTGACATTCTCTACTGCAGGGCTGAGGTTCTGTTTATCTGCAAGGCTAAAGGGCTTTTATTCAAAAAGAATATATCTTTAATATATGAAATGAGGACAAATTAATTGCACAAAATAACTTCATAAGAAAATGGCATGCTTGGGCTTGACTGTATAAGTAACTTTTGGGCACTGCAGAGAGTCTGGTGTTCATCACAACAGCAGCTTAGTCTTAGGACTGATCTAATGAAGACAACAGGAATCACGAAATGAGAGGATCATCTTCCACGATGACGAAACTATATTATTTTTTTCTTTGTCTTCTGAAAGTTTTAATAACAGAAGGGATAAAATACAGATAAGCAGCAAAATAATACTCAAAAATGCCAGTTACTGGTTAGTCAGAAAGTTAAGCACAACACAATAACACTGAGATTTTCTAGCAAGGTTTTGACGAGGCTACGGCTACTTCTGGCTACCTGAAAAGCCTGATTTACCCAAAGTAAGGCCTAAGATCACAATGACAATGCAGTCTGTTGAATGCAGTCAACAATTTTCCCTAAAGACTAGGGCTGGGGATCGATTCAAATATTAAGAATGGATTCGATTCCGATTCTTAAGATTCAGAATCGATTATCACGATTCGATTCGATCCGATATTGATTTGGGTTACTGTTAATAAAACAGTTTTTTCAGCTGCTGGATGAATTATATGACTGTAGTTATGCAACATATTACTACTAGTATTATATTGAGATTAAACAGCAAGTATTGGCAGCTAATGATGCTGTAAGGACCAATCAGCTCCCAGAATGCTGATAGAACTGCTTTCAGAAACATCATGTGGGTCAGAATTACCAAACAGATCCAGGGAGGAAACAGAGACAGATGAAATCGGTTTTATTTTTTCCCCATTTATGAGAATTTGGTTTTTAACATTTATGCAAAGGTAACCCCAAGACAGTATAATAAAGCAAAGAAATATAGACAATGTATGCAATTATAACTGAAAACTTTAATGTTTTCATACCTTTAAACATATTTAAAGGCAAAAACATGGCACCAGTTATTCTTGTGTCCAACAAAATATTCCTTTTTTGGGCATAAACAAAAAAGTAGCAAAAGTTGTAATGTAATGATGAATTTTTTTTTTTTTTTTTTTTTTTTTTTTTTTTAAATCGATCTTTAGACATATGAATCGATTTTTAGGAATTAATATGAGAATCGATTTAAAATCGGAGAATCGATTTTTTCAACACAGACCTACTAAAGACCCAACCAACATCTCTCTGAGAACGGTCCTCATCTCATGGAGTAGGTTGAACCAGTTACTTTACTTCTGCGTAGAAATGTATTTGTCTTAATGTCCAAACGAGTAGTAATCTTAGAGAAGAAGTCCCCAGTTTTGTTTTATTTCAGAGCAGACTGCTAATGTGAGGTTAGAGAGCTTGTGTTAGGACTTTAATCTGACCAAGTCCTCTTGGGTGTTCTGTAAAGAATGGGAAAAGACAAACCATCACCAGCTTCACTGTTAGTAATGGAAAAGTCTGAAGTCAGTGAACTCTTCACAACCTTGGCTTGAACCTACTACTCAAAAAGAAGGGAAAAAAGATACTAAAACAATCTGGTCTATCCTTAATGTAACACACAAACTCACGTGCAAACAGATGCAGATACACACAAAAGCCCAAGTGCATGAAATGCGGGCGCATGGAAACATGGCTCCACCAAAAAAATAAAATAATAAAAATCAAGCTTTGGTTTGGCTCTGGTTCAGTTTTAAACTCCTGTGGCTTCTGATGAGGGTGTTTCTTGCTGCCATACACACACACATACACACACACACACACACACACACACACACACACACACACACACACACACACACACACACACACACACTTCCAGAGTAGTGCAACTCAATCAGAGGTCAAATACGGTACTTTTGCAACATAAGAGTGTGCATGCTTTTGTCATACTGTCAAGGAAAATAGCTCTTTACTCAGGAACTAGGAATGGTACTTTTTCCTCTCCTGCTTTTTTTCCTCATTTCTTAAAAAAAAAAACAATCTATTTATTCTCAAATAAAAATGCAAAGCCAAATTAACAACTCAACACTGTTATTTCATAACATTAAAAACAGCAACGGCTTTAATGGGCTGAGTGCAGCCTGCGATTTTGCTCATGTGGAGACATGCAAATATATATACGTTTGTCTCAACAAGTATCTGAGAATTATAGCAGTCAGAAATCACCACCTTGTTTTGGTAACGCTGTAATATTGATACTGCAACTGCAGGGAATGAAGGCTGCCACCACAAATGCAATGTTCACGATTTAACGCGCATGTACTGAGTGTTTACTACATATCAATAAAACCAATAGTATTAAGCCCCGACGACAGACGTTCAGCAATGCTGTCTGTTTTCAGTTGAGTTTGCTGAATGCCAATGGTTGACGGTCCCCCGAGTCCTTCCACCCACCACCCATTGCTCTTCTGGGGGTTTCTGTGCTGGGTCTACTGAGGCACACGTGTTCGCCATAACTCGGGCTTTTTATTGTCCATCTGGACGGGCCTCTGACACCGGACTTTAAAGTCAGATGTCCACAGCTCTTAATAACTCAAATCCCCCAAAAATCACAGCTAGGTCATTTCTATCAGCCTTACTGAACATTTAAGAAAATAAAATCTATTGAGTTCAGTTTCTCATCTTTCATTGTTTGTATTAAGTAATAAGTTCCATCTGCCACCCAGAAGAAACGCTTATTCTGGTATCACACTTACTTAAAACTGAGTAGGCCAAGAGCAGGAGAGAAAAAACTAACTCAAAAGTATGTATTGGACACAAGTAAAAAAGTAAAAAATGGAAAAGTAAACCAACACAAGCACAACATATGCATAGACAGATGCAAAAAAATACATGCAAAAACTCTTGAATGTTCATTTTTATTCCTCCGGCACCCATTCTTCTTTGCATGAATGCATTACCCAGCACACTGACAGAGCGTCCCAATATGTGAGCGGGCATGTGCGTGTAGCTGACGATCAGAGAATAACGTTACCCCTAAGGGGTCGCACCTCTCTCCATTCTCGCCCTCCTCCCTTATACACCCCTCTCCACTCTGTGCCTGCAGGGATTTCCTTTTTCAGTTCAGAAGAGATGTCAGACCTGTTCCACCATCCAGAGCACAAAAGCTGGACTCTGCCCTATATTCACAAAGCATCTGTGAAACTCACCAAATCAACCTCATATTAGAATTTCAGATTCCAACGGGGGTTAAATGGGGTAACACCCGAAATCAAAATGTCCTAAACTGGCATCCAATTACTCCCATCCAATGACAGGAGGGTTCCTCTTGTAAGTGCTCAAGTTAGGGAAAAGGAGTGTGTAGACGACAACTGTTGCAAAGATAATGCCAAGCGTTAAATCTTCCTCTGCTGCAACACAAGTCTAACTCTTCTGAAACTGCTGTAACAATTATAGCAAAGAGGTAAACGAGACAGAGCCCTCTCTGGGAAGTTAAAATGCATTTAAGTTGACTTGTACAACAACACTGGCAATTTTAAAATAAATGTTGTTGAAACGTCTTTTTTTTTGGAATCCACATCTTGACGTACTCCAAGAAAAATAACTGAAATATGAAGGAGTGCTGGCATGTTAAAATTAACTTGATTACAAAAAATCATTAAGGAATTTCCTCTACTTCGAAGCGTTGTTTAAGTAAAAAATGAATTTAAAGCTCACGCTTCGCATGGATTATTTTTAGTGTGACAGGGTTTTTGTAACGTGTGTCAACAGTTTTGCTCGGGACCAAAAACCGTGACAACAACAACGAGCGAAAGCAGCAAAGCGAAAGTAATAAGAGAAAGAGGCGGAAGATCGGAGGTGTGGGATCATTTTAAAATAAAAATTAAGCTCCCGGTCCACATCGTGTGAGACTCCAAGTTCCAAGTCCCGGTCCACAGCCAAGCATTGCTGTCAATACTTATTGGTTCTGAATGTGAAGATGTACAATTTAAAAAGGCAGTGTTTGAGAATATTTTTTATTTTATTTGTTGATACTCATACCATAATAAGTGGGAAACAATTGTTTTGTTTTTATTTTATTTTATGTCTCAGGAAATGTTACATTTTTAAGTAATTTTATTTATTTTTATTGGAAATTTTAACAAACAGTTTACCATTTTGCATAATTTGTAAGTAAATGTCTATTTTTCTTATAAAAAGTTAACAAATTGGTTGTTTTTATTAATTGATCCATCTTGTTTTCTGTTGTATATTTATAATTGGGCTTTAATTAAGAAAAAGTAAGTTTTATCCGATTACTCAATTATTCGATGGAATATTCAATGGGATAACAGACGATTACCAAAATATTCAATAACAACATCCCAAGTTAAAATATCAGACAAAGCAATATTTTATTACTTTTACGAAATGTCTTGCTCTCTGGGTTCGCTTTTTTATACTTGTCCAAAATTAATGTAGGCGGCTTTAGCTGTCTCTTCTGATCCTCTCTTGTGAAAAACTGCAGATTCCTTAATGGCACTACGTCATACATCAGTAATGAGGAAACTAGTTCACAGAGCTACAGTGGACATCACAGCAGAGATGACTAAAAAAAAAACCTCAAGAAAGTAATGATGGAAGACAATTAACCAGAAACCAAATGAGAGTATCTTGGAAAGCGTCTTTGAAGTGATTTAACGTCATTTACGAAGACCCTCTCAGGTAAAACTGCTGTTCAAAGCAAATAAAATCTGTTATCCTCCTCATAAATGAGAGAATAAAGAAAAACTCTGTGCTTTACTATGAAAATGACAACACTTTACATATCCACAGGAAAAGGCAAATAAAGTGAACAAAATTGAAGATAGTAATTATGAGATCATTGAAATCAAGACTGATTCTCATGCAAAAATGCAATTAAACAGCATGTTTTTGTTAAAATTAGCAAAGTAGGTGTTGACTTAGCTCCATGAGGTCATTTAAATCTAAAACACGATCTCGCCACTTGTGTTTACATTCATAATCTAAAGGGTATTGTACAGAATTCCTGCAGTAAGTTAATATAAAAAAATAAAAATGGCAATTAAGAAAATTGCAGAGAACTATAGATGCAAGAGACAGAAAAGGCTGCCCAACAGGGTTTGAGAGCAACTAAACCAGAGAGGTCTTTCCCACAACTTTCATTTATTAGAATATTAATATTTATGAGATTTCCTGCCTCCCACCCCCCAACCTCTCTGTTTTTCCCCTCAGACGATTTGAACATGAAAAACTTGAAAAGCGCAAATTCCAGGAGTTGCGTATCACAGTTTGACCTGGAGCCACACAGCAGACACCAACGACGACAGACTTGCTGTTCAAAGCAGGCGGGAGCTGCTTTCATCAGGGGATCCTGGTGTTTTTTACAGTGTGACACCAGCAGTCCATGCCATCTGCCTTTTTCTAAAATCAGAACTTCAAGATGTGCTTCCTGCTTGTGCGTTGTTTTTAGCCGGGGCTTTAAAAACCGAGGCCCGGCATCATGCGAGTTTTCGTGCTACGCTTCTTGCTGACTATGGTTTACAGCCAAGGCTCACAGTGTGGAGCAATGTTAAATATTTACTGTTAAACTGACAAGCCAGAACGGGTTGGGAAACCAGCCAGGCATTCACAGTGTTGCGGCATTGGATTCTGCCCCCCATGTAAGCACAACCCCAGCAAATCAATCTTTTTTTTCCAGCCTGTGAAGAATCACACCAGCCTACTTCCCTTCTTGAGCCACAAGCCCACTTCCTGTAAGCCAAGCCAAGTGGGACAACCTTTTTTTTTTTTTAGGGCCTTTTCGTCCACTCTTACTTAGCACATATTGTATATCAAATACCACACAGAAAACACATACACATACATAATTTGTACTTAAAAGACACCTCTACCGTAGACCCAAGTCTCTGCTGACTCCTAATGCCTGCCATCAGACATCTGTAAAATATTTTTATTTGGTGCCCCAATACCACACTGGCAAAGGTCTCTCATCCTTGGCTTGGCAGGACTTCTGAGAGAGCCAGCCTGGAGCGCCATACAGGCCTAACCCCTGCTGCTGCAGCTTCCTGCTGCTCTGAGGGAGTCGGGCTGCCTGCCTCCCTGACTGTGGGCCGGGCTGGGCAGGAAGGAGGAGGCTGAGGGGAAGCCCCAGGTAGACGGGACCCCCAGGGGAAGGCAGCCAAGAACGGGACAGACTAGCAGGGATAGAAGAAGCTAAGGATAGACTAAAAGGAAAAAGAAAAAGATGGGAATCTACACAGGGAAAGATGGGGGCTGGTAAGCAACATGAGGGAAGGGTCTAAGATGAGAAGCAGTAATGGAGGTTAAAGAAAAAAATGCATGGCATCGAAGTGGAAAGAGAGAGTGAGACAAAGAGGCTTGAGGGCAAGTTGGACAGCAGAAGTTGAGGGTAGCTTTTCTTATTATCACTCCTCTTCCTTCTCCATGCCCTCGAGCCTCGACCACAACCTCAAAGCCCCAGGCCAAACCAGGAGACCATGGAGACCAAGAAAAAAATGCTGTGAGTCAGGGTACCAACAGGAAGGGAGGTGAAAGGAAAAAAGATGTCTTCCACACACAAATGAGTCAGTGTGAGACAAAGACCAAAAATCTAAACAAATGTATGGATTTTACAATTAAGTTCTTCTTGGATGTGAATTATAAATTAAATAAGTATGCTAGCTCAGCTCTAAAGATATATACGATAATAGTGGAAGACCATGACTCAATAAAATCATTCACTAAATCTTATTTCAATATTAATAATGGATTTTGTTGCAATGACATTTTACAGTTGCATTTTTTTTATTATTCTGTTTAACTGCTGTTAAAACAAAAAATAAAATGAAAAGGAAAAAAGCACCACTTAGCAATACTTTCTCATGTTAGCCGTTTTCAAAAATGACCAAACATCTGCAAATTCAATCCATAACGCTGAAAAGGGGAAGAGGATTGACAAATTTGTGGAGAGTTTCACAGCCAATTACATTGTCTGACCAAAAAAAATTTATTAAAGAAGCCCACCGTATTGATACTGCTTATCAATACGCCCCAGTGAGAGTTGAAGGTCGTGGCCTGATGAAACCAACAGAAACATTTCATCTGCAAAAAGCAGAGACCCAATTCTGAGGTCACCTAACCAGACCCCCTACGCTCCTCGGCTGCACCTAGAAATTCTGTCCATCAAAGTAATGAACAAAATTGGTGTCGAAGGGGAAGCCTTAGTGCAACCCCAACGGGAAATGAGTCCGGCTTACAGCCAACAATGCGGACCAAGCTTTGACACTGGATGTTGAGGGACCAGAAAGCCCTAATAAGGGATTCTGGTACTCCATAATCCCGGAGAACCCTCCCCCCCCCACAAGGGAGACAGTCAAATGCCTTCTCCAAATCCACAAAATGCATGTGGACTTGTGCAAACCCTCATGCCCCCTCCAGGACCATGTTGAGGGCGTAGAACTCCACTGTTCCACGGCCAGAATGAAAATCCACACTGTTCTTCTTCACTCCGAGATTCGACTATCTGGTGGACCTTCCTCTCCAGTAACCTCTCCAGTAACAGTGAATAGACCTTAACACGGAGGCTGAGGTGTATGATCCCGCTTTAACTAGAGCAAACTCTTCAGTCCCCCTTCTTAAAAAGGGGGACCACCACCCAGTCTGCCAATCCAAAAGGTAGTGTCACCCATGTCCACGCGCTGTTGCACAGATGTGTCAATCAAGACAGCCCCACAACATCCAGAGCCTTAAGGAACTCAGGGTGAATCTAATCCACCCCTGATGCCTTGCCACCAAGGAGATTTCTCCACCACCTTGGTGACCTGAGTCCAAAAGATAGGAGAACTACATGCTCAAAAGCTATTCTTCGTTATAGGAAGGTGTGTCGTGGGATCAACGTGTTCCTCAAAGTCCTCACAACGACGCTAGTTGAGGTCAGGAGCACACAATCCCCACTATACACAGTCTTGGTGGTGGTCCGCTGCTTCTGGAGTCTCACATGCCAAAAAGGCTCAATAGCACTACTCCTTCAGCTTGAATCCATCCCTCACCACTGGTGTCCACCAGAGCATTTGTGAATTACTGCCACAACAGGCACCAACAACCTTATTGCACACTGGTCAGCTGCCTCAACAATTAAGATCTGGATCATGGATCAGTGTTTTCCAACCCTGTTCCTCGGTCACACTCACTTGCAAGTTTAATTTGTTGCCCTACTCCTATATACCTGGCTAATATTGGTAGACCTTGTTGGCAAACTGATGGTGATCCAATCAGGTGTGTTTAAGCAGGGAAACATCTAAACCATGCAGGGCAGCGTGCCCCAAGGAACAGGCTTGGCAAACACGGCTCTTAATTCATCAAACAACTAAACAGTAACTCATAAATCAAACAAAATCGTGAGTGCAATAAAGATTCTTAACACTAGCGTCCAATTATCCTTTATAAAGATTTGGAGTCAGTTGGGAAATTTCCAGGCTGGAATCCTACCAGCAAGATCAAAACAGGCTCTGGTTCTTTTTATTAAAACTTTAACAAATATGTAAGATATTTATATTATATATTAGCAAAAAAATAAAAATTAGTGCTCAAACAGAGAAAACCGAATTTTAAACACATGGTGCGCCAACAATGCCATTGCTTACACAGAGTTAAAAAAAATGATCAGAATTAGCCCCAACTCACCCCTGATCTTCATGCCCACAAAGAACATGAGGCATCAAGAGAAAGGAAAAAAAGACTGTAAAAGGGTTGGAAAAATGTCCTTAGCATTTCACACTGACAACGGGGAGGGTAAAACAGACAATCTGTCAAAACAAAATGCTTTCACACAAATTTGCTGTCTTTGCCAGCAAATCCCGTATGAGACATTAAGGCTTATTTGTGGGGAGGCTGGAACAAATGCCCATAGCACAGTCAGCAACACACACACAAAAATAAATAGATAAATAAACCTTCCTCCCTTCTGCTCATGAGCGCAAATTCATGCTGCTTTTGTCTCCTCTCATGACAAATATGTACTGTCACTGTTACTGAAGTGGTGTTTACAGTGGCATATAACATCTTGTAATTATTATGTGAAAGTGGATTGTATCCTGAGGCACTTGTATTTTTGCATTTGGATCATCAGAAGAGATAGAGAGGGAGAAGAGACAAGTTGAGAGTGATAGCCAATAAAAAAGGAGCGTTGAGCAGAGTCATCTTCTGTTGCAGTTCAGACACAGTAAAGCGTTTATTCCTCAACCTGCAGGAACTCGCATACACTGGATGAAATCCCTTATTACACGGCTCCCCCTTCCACCTTTAGGAGGTCAAAGCTGATCTTTTAACAGTAGTCCCACACTCTCATCAATGTTTGTCAGGGCTGGGCATTAAATCAATTTTATTGATTAATTAGAATTTATGGTTGCATAAAAGATGACAGCTGATTTTCGATTTTATTATGCATAATTATAGTCTTGGCTGCTTCCACAAGTTTCTGTAGTGTCGTCATGTGTTGAGTTCCCTTTAGCCGGTCTGTGTTTGCGGCATCCAACGTCGTGTGAACCACTGTCAGATGTAAAGTTTGTCTGTAGTCTTTGGCAACGAAAGATAGCAGCACGGTTGATGTATTCCAGCGTCTTAAATGACAGCGCACAGCTGAGTGGGAGAAGAGCATGTCATGCAAACTGCTGTCTGCTGTAAAGTTTGTCTACTCTCCATGTCAACTAAAGGTAGCAGCGCACCTAATTTATTTCAGCATCTTAAATGAGTGTGTGAAGTGTGTGGCATCCACTGCGAGATGCACAAGACACACCCTTCACACAGCGAGGCAGCACTCGCAGCATAATTTTTCAAGGAGGTATCCCAAATGACATGAAGATGTGGCGGCGTTATATGTTACTAAAAATATAGTGCCCATTTATAATCAAAAGGCCTGGATTCATCCACTAGCTAGATGCAATCAACTCCAGATAGAGTCTCCTGTATTGTGACCTATGTTAGAATAAATTAAGAATTAAATTTAAGATTGTAGTTGCAAAAATTTACTTTGTTTTTTGCTTAATAGAGATTTTATTTTTAGGCCATATCGCCCAGCCTTACGCCAGAGCAGAAGATCAAGGTACTCTTGAAGCCACCGCTGTCACGTATCTAATCATATGATGCCAACAAAACAATATATTATGAGGCAACACCACCTGTATTTGGTCACAATAAACAAGCAAAAGCATCAAGCTCATTCAGCAGGTTCACACTGAGGCCAAACTTCCTTGCGTATGGCAATTTCAATCTTTGCGCTGAAATGAGATAATCAACTACAGACAGTCAACGACAGAAGTTAATTGTTCCAGACAGACTTGCAGCTGTACAAGTGTATCTCTGAGAGCAGTGGTGATTTATCGAGAACATCTTGAAGCTTGATGCCTATTAAGAAACAGATATTTATGTTATACTTGTGATTATCAAGATGTGACTTGCTGTGTGTACAAATGTTCTATCCTCACCTCTGCCTGCAAATTCAGCAAAAGGGTAGTCTTCATTCTTTCACAAATATTAGCAAAGCAAGGCCAAAAAATAAATGTTCTGTATAATAAGGGAATAGGTATGAAATTGGTTTTGTAAATACAATATAAATATAATAAACAGTTTATCATAAATGCAAATATAATTAGCTCTTCCAAGGGGGGAGCTAGGTATTGCTTAATTTTAATAAGATAATTATTCCTCATCGGCTTAACGACTCTTTCGCAAGTTGGAAAAAATGATTAAATGTATTATTATTATTATTATTATTATTAATTCATTCTTCTTATCAACAATACCAACAACCATACGAACAATAATAATAATATACTCCCAGAGCTGTTTCATATTAAACATTTTAAAGCCAAATACAAGATTATGGTAGTGTAAAAATACAGTAATTACTATTTTGGGGGTTTGTTTTTAATACTTGATGACTCCTTGGTGTAAAATAAACAGCCAATACTGTGTGGACATGTCACGAGCTGACCTCGAGATACTAAAACATTTCATAAACATTAATACAGGTCCTTGGTCAGTCGTTTTTTACTCGTCTTTGTAGTGTGTTTCCCCCCAAAGCACTACAGTCCAATAAAAAAGCATCAATGCCACAGCGAAATTAACAACATTCACATGACACGGGGAGCTGCGAGGCATCCTCCAAGAACATTTGAATGCTTGAAACATCAGTGACCCTTCATATGATAGAGGCGAGATGGATATGGAAAATATTGACAAGCTGGCTATTTGAGAGAAGTGCAAGACGCTGCTTAGACAGCCCACACTCATTGCCACGGGGCTCTTAAATACCAAAACGATGTGAAGAAGCAGTGGCGACGAAGAGCCCCCTGCTGCGTCTCCTCACGTTGCCAGCGTCTGGCCAAAAATATAGCAATTGAGCACAAAAAAAACTACATTCACCTGCCAGCTTGGACACACAGTCTGCGACTGCGCAAAGAGGATATAGTATCATAAAGACTGTAAGGACTATTTTTTTTCTTTAAGATATTTGTATGGGCTTCACTTAATGTGTATAGATTACATAATTTAAAACTAATATTTTATTTAGATTTTTATTAATAAACGATTTAAGCTTCATGCATTTAAACTTAAATGTACTCTAAACTGAGGAAATAATTAATGTCATAATATTGTAAAAGGTATTAAGCTTCTTTGTATATATATATATTTTTTTTTTAATTTAAATTTTACATTTATTTGTGTTTATTTTAGTTAATTCTTGCTTTTATCCTCTCATTACACTCCAAGCATCAACAATGCCCAAGTAGCCGATGTGTTGAGCTACCTTTTCCAGCATTATTTTAGTACAATGCCTAGCCAAGGGCTTTGACATCATGCAAAAGACAGTGTTTAATGTAGCTCAAAAAGGCCTAGGGAAACATCTTCCTTCAAATATGCTTTGCAAGAGGGGAGGGGGGCAGTTTTTTTTTTGTTCTTTGTGAAAACCCAAAGGCAAGATGACTGTTGAAGTGGTCAGATGACAAATGTCTCATCTGATCTTTAATCCAGAGGAGGGGGGGGGGCTGTAGGGCTAAAACAGGAAGTTCTCTGAGGACTGAGTGATTTGGTAAATTCCATAGTGCTAAATCACGGCTCTGACTGCAGCAGATTTCTCAACATCGATAAATGGCATTTTAGCTCAAGAGTTATAATTTCTTAGAAACACAAAATCTCACTGACATTCAGCCTTGGTGTCTCCATTTACTGTGGCTGATCCAATAGGATCTACAAGCTGCTTAGCAAACTAACAAGCCATACCTCCCATTTACCAAGTAATAACAAAAGAAAACAACGACGAAATTAAACAAACCAGGACAATGAGATCAGCACTGAAGGAGGTGAGACGGTTGCTGCGTTTCTGTTTGGATACATGGCAACAGTGATGATAGATGAAAAGTGACGACTGATCGGCGTCATCTCCGGACCACGGCATATCCAATCAACAAGTCAACTCATCACTTCCCATTAGGCCTGTGTTGAAAAAATAGATTTCCCAATTCTAAATCGATTCTCATATTAATTCCTAAAAATCGATTCATATGTCTAAAGATCTTTTTTTTTTCTATTTATTAATGTTTTTTTTTTTTTCATCATTACATTACAACTTGTGGTTATTTTTTTTCTTTATCCCCAAAAAAGGAATGTTTTGTTGGACATGAGAATAACTGGTGCCATGTTTTTGCCTTTAAATATGTTTAAAGGTATGAAAACATTAAAGTGTTAGGTTATAATTGCATAAATTATCTATATTTCATTACTTTATATACTGTCTTGGGGTTACATTTGCAAAAAATGCTAAAAACCAAATGCTCAAAAATTAAAAACCAAAATAGACCGAAAATGGAACAAATAAAAAAGGAATGTGGGAAAAAATAAAACCGATTTCATCCGTCTCCGTTTGCTGCCCTGGATCTGTTTGGTAATTCTGACCCACATGTTTCTGAAAGCAGTTCTATCAGCATTCTGGGAGGTGATTGGTCCTTACAGCATCATTAGCTGCCAATACTTGCTGTTTAATCTCAATATAATACTAGTAGTAATATTTTGCATAACTAGACAGTCATATAATTCATGCAACAGCTCAAAAAACAGTTTTAATAACACTAACCCAAATCAATATCGGAATCGAATCGAATCAAATCTTGATAATCGATTCTGAATCTTAAGAATCGGAATCGAATCGATTCTTGACATTTGAATCGATCCCCAGCCCTACTTCCAATAATGCATTTTTCCGGCTGCTCTGAGCCCCTAACCTACGGTTGAGAGGTTTATTGTAATGGAGACACATCAGGCCCCGTAAAACTACCTCTGGTAGTTTTACACATCTATCATCTATAGTGTCTCTTCCCGTGATAATACTAATCAACTTACCTCTAAACCTCTTTAAGGGTTACCACTTAACCAAACCAAACATTATGATCACCACTTGTCTGGCAACCAAGTTATATTCAACAGCAAAGCCATTAATCATGTAGTACTGCCAAAGCCTGTCAAGAGTGATCAAACCTCCCATCAGCCGACAAACAAGGGGAGACATACTGGCAGAAAACCTTCATCAGAGACTGACGCAAACATTTGTCAGCCATTTTCCGATTATCTGGTTCATGACACATTCCTTGATTATCAACTTCACAGAGCCAGCCAGTGTTCATCTCAATCACCTGATGATGCTGGCAGACTCAAGCCTGTTGTCTCTGATAATGATCGAATGTGGCAACAGAGAAGTGAGTAATAACTGGGTCAACAAGGTATGTCAGCTTCCACTAACTCTTGTTTGAATCATCCCTCTGTAGCGTAGCCAAATGTGATAGTATGACGCCTGAAATATTAAGCCGTGATGGGCAGCGACAGCAACATTGCATGGCTTTCAGCCTACATGTGCTGCACACACACCCCCACCCCCTCTGCAAACACACACACAATTGTTAGACTTATTACAGACTAAACTGCCTTCATACCTGTGTATTTGTCGAGGTGCAACTTCTTTTTTTTTTTTTTTTAAATACTTTGGTAGCATTTATTTATTCATCATTAATTAATGTGCTTAAATTTCTTGTGATAATACTTATGCTGATCATCATTTCTTAAAGTACTGACCCGTTTATTCAAATTATGAAAAAGTATTACAATTAATTGCAGACAAAATCTGTCCTTTTTTTAGTAAACAACATTTCCATTTTCTCCAAAACTGTAGCGAGTTTTCATTCTCTGTTACTGAAGATCTTACAGCATACTTGAGAGTGACACTTTGGTGGCACAGTGAAAGACACGTACCGGGGAGTATTTCTTCAACAACTGCTTGACAGATACGGACAACTACGTACAAACTGAAATCAATAAAGAACTTTAAATTGCATTTCTTCTCCAACTGAAGTGCTGTAAATACTTGTGACTCCTTAGTCTTTCATTAAATATTTCTATTTGAAGGCACTCACTTAATGCCCCCTTTGTAGAGATGGCTTCTTTCATCAGCGACTGGAAAATAACATCCGTGTTAAACATGTTAGGAACTGTGTCAGACTGCATCAAATGAAATCAAACTGAACCATTCTGTTTAAAAATGTGTTGTCCTTTCATTTTAGCACATGTATATAAGAACATACTGAATTATCTTTATAATGGAGAGATATACACTCCTAGTAGATTACATCTACTGTATCTGCATGTGTTGAACTGCTATATTTAATGTTAGATCTAATGACAGAACCAGCAGACAGTTTAACTGGGTCTTTTATATGGCATTTAAAGAGAAAGTGCATCAGCAACTGCTGCATGACCTCAACCATTGATTATTGAATGAGACAGGGGAAGGAAAAATGACTGCAGATATGTCAGCAGTGCACCGTGTAGCTGGTCAGGAACAATGTTTGGATTGACCCTGGACAAACACTCACTTGTTACTAGGGTGGCAAAGAGGTGGAAAATTTCCAGAAACGTTCCACCTGAAGTCATCTAAACGTACGTCATTTCATACATTTAGCTAAAAACATATTTTTCCCAGCTACATTTAAAATCTCTTCTCAGCGCCATCCTTCAATAAATTCCAGGTCAATCTCTATTTATTTTCATACTTTTCAGTTAACTCCAAAACAAGTTTCCAACACTGAAAACTCTTTTTTAAGATGAATGATCCACAAAGTCAACATTGCTGTCGATTAAAAGAGCCATTCTTTTTCATTTTGTTTGTTTTCTTTCTTCTTAGCTCCTTGGATCCCCCTATGTTGATGGGGTTTAAATCACTTTTACAATGTTTCCTGATGTTCCTGGTGTTTCACTTTTCACTTGGTTCGGTTCTTGTTCATAATTGTTGTTTCCATTCCAGTCTAAACGCCACGTGGCGTGGCACGCGGTCAGCGCCATCACTGGTTTTATCAGTGTTGGCAGAGCGTCATGTTTTCCGTCATGTTCGACAACTGGCCTGAAGGAAGCACGACAGCTCTGCATTTTAACCCAAAGTTCACAGGTTGTTTTTATATTTTGTTTGTACTGAAGGCAAAATAAATTCAAAATTTGAGCTTCATTCACAAACTATAAAATTTGTTGATGTAGCCCAATTGCAGCTAGAAGTAATTTGTCTACGGCTACTAACATTACTTTCTATAGCAATGTTTGTTTATGTGGTTCTTCACCACACACAATGCACTACGCCTATGAGTAAAAGTCTTCTTGGCTCAAGAATTAGGAATCCACCTCATTCACAGAGCTTTCACACTACAAAAAGATGGCACAAAGTCCATCTTATTCAAATGGTCCCGGTACAGATGTTTTGGTGCACCAAAGGGCACCTGCCGCGTTCACTGTCCCAAGTGAACCGCAATCATGGCCAGAGAGCCTTTGGACTAACACTATTAAAGCACTAAAAATACTGATAATGGTCCTATTTATTATTATTATTACTCCGATAATGACTCAATTAGGTAACAGCACCAATACCTGGACATAGTGGCGTAAAACAATGTGCAGTCGTCCCACCACGATGAGATTACAACTTTACTTTAACTGGTTTTTGATGATAGCAGGGTAGGAAGATGAATACAGGTAGACAACTCATCCCAAAATAATGTTATAAGTATAAGTATAAATATTACTTCAAATAAAATTGAAAGGGTAATTTAAACATATAAAAAAGTAGTTTGCCCTGCTTTCTTATTAAAGTACACAAAGTGAGTGTTGCTTTTACAGTTTATAAGCAGGTTGCGTTTACGTATACACATGAACAAATATATAATACAGTTTTGGTCTATTGTGATGATGCTTTGACTTTTTAGAATCCTGTTTTGGCTGATTCATAGTTAGTTATAGTTAAATAGTTTATAGTTAAAGTTATGCAGGCATTTGGAAATTAACTTAAGTTTCATTTCAGATTACTTTATTGATCCCTTTGGGGGTTCCCTCGGGGAAATTGACATCTCCATCTCACACACACAGCACTGTCATTTACAAATCAAACACCCCAAAACCCAAAACCCCCATATAAAGATAAAAAGATAAAAACATATAAAAGATTAACAAAAAAAAGGTAAAAACCAAAATAAAAATAAAAAGTGCAGTGCCATAAAAGAAAGAGGTTTACATATACTGTATATTTCTTGACAGCTTTTACACAGGAATTTTTGACAAAACATGGAAACACGTTTTTAAGAACAAGCCTGATAACTTTCAATGAATTTGTGAGGTTTAATTTTAACTTTTAACAAGATCGCAGCAGTGTTGCATCACAAGTGGTCACTGTGCCATGTTTCATAAGTATAAATATTCCTTCAAATAAAATTGAAAGGGTTATTTAAACATATACAGTAAAAAAGTAGTTTTTCCTGCTTTCATATAAAAGTACACAAAGTGTGTGTTGCTTTTACAGTTTATAAGCAGGTTGCATTTACATATCTACACATGAACAAATATATAATAGTTTGGTATATTGTGATGAAGCTTTGACTTTCTAGCACCATGTTTTGGATAAAAATCTGATTCATAGTTAGTTATAGTTAAATAGTTTATAGTTAAAGTCATGCAGGCATCTTGAAAGTTTAGTTTTACATATACTGTATATTTCTTGACAGCTTTTACACAGGAATTTTTGACAAAGCATGGAAACACGTTTTTAAGAACTTGCCTGATAACTTTGAATGAATTTGTGAGGTTTAATTTTAACTTTTAACAAGATCACAGCAGTGTTGCATCACAAGTGGTCACTGTGCCATGTTTCACAAGTATAAATATTCCTTCAAATAAAATTGAAAGGGTAATTTAAACATATAAAAAAGTAGTTTTTCCTGCTTTCATATAAAAGTACACAAAGTGTGTGTTGCTTTTACAGTTTATAAGCAGGTTGCATATACATATCTACACAACAAATATATAACACAGTTTTGGTATATTGTGATAAAACTGACTTCCTAGCACCATGTTTTGGATAAAAATCAGATTCATAGTTAGTTATAGTTAAATAGTTTATAGTTAAAGTCATGCAGGCATTTTGAAAGTTTCGTTTTACATATACTCAGTACTCGAGTTGAGGGGGGATGAGGGGGGATGGCATCCCCCCTGAAATAAAAACGGTCAAAATCATCCCTCCTTTCCATCCCTTATGTCATTTCATCAATGAATGTGGTTTTACTGCTATTTCAACATTTAGAGTCATCACCAGAAAAATAACTTGTTATTTGACAATTTTCACCTGTTTCAAGTTAATTTTCACTTGAAATAAGTAGGAAAAATCTGCCAATGGGACAAGATTTATCTTCTTATTACAAGCAAAAAAAACGTGTTCCACATGCAGATTTCTCTACTTATTTCAAGTGAAAATCTACTTGAAACAGGTGAAAATTGTTGTTTTTTCTAGTGATGAGTCTTGTTTTAAGTGTAATGAGATTTTGTTTACTAAAATAAGAAATTTTAACTAGAAATAAGACAAATATTCTTGTTAAGATTTTGAGTTTTTGCAGTGATCCATTTTACTTATCCTGTGAAGGACAGAGGCATATTGATAAGTTCATAAGACTGTTTTTTATTGTTGTGTTTTGATGTATTTGATGTAAGCCCAGTGGATATTTAAAGCTTACAGAAGGCTGCATTTAACTGCTGCTATGTCATTCCTGCAGGTGTTTTGGTCAGTGCTATTATTTGTAATATATTATATTATTTGTAATCAGCACAAATTATCTGTCCCCATATGATAAAATCCACCATCCCCCCTGATTTTTTTTTACAACTCGAGTACTGCATATACTGTATATTTCTTGACAGCTTTTACACAGGAATGTTTGACAAAACATGGAAACACGTTTTTAAGAACAAGCCTGATAACTTTTAATGAATTTGTGAGGTTTAATTTGAACTTTTAACAAAATTGCAGCAGTGTTGCATCACTGTGCCAAGTTTCAACCCCAGATTTGTCTAAAAGGGAGAAACCCAGGCTGCACTAAAGCCGTGGTTAGGAATAATGTATCAATACTGTCCCAATGCCGCCGGTATCGATCAATGACAGAGTCCAGATCGTAATTAAAAGAGTTTTAAAGACAGCAAGTTGGCATTTTATGGCTAGCGGGCTAAGCTAAGTAGCGAAGTTTGGAGAAACTTCTCCAAGTTTGGTCCAGACTTGAGTGTAAGCAGCTGCAGGTTGCAGGTTCGAGTCCTGTCAGGACTAGGCTCCCCTGAGGTGGATTATCAGAGGCGGGGGTCGCAAACACGAGGTTATAAGCGAGGACTCACCAGGAAGTGGACTCTGTGTCTTTGTTTTGACTTTTCCTGTCAAGGTCGCGGCCAGGAGTGGACTGAGAGGACCTGTCGTCCTGCGTGGCACTTTTCCCCCCGAGGAGAGCGCCTGGGCCGCGGTGTCAGTCGAGACGTGGACGTGTTTTCCGCTGGAAGGCCTCGCTGCTCCGCGGTCTGACCCCAAATGTAAACAAGCCCAGATCCCGCGGAGACAAATACCGCGAGACTTGGCAGACGGGACCAGAGCCTCTATCTGAGTCAGAGTCAGAATCATAGTGAGAGTCAAAATCAGAATCAGAGTGAGAGTCAGAGTCAGAGTCAGAATTAGGGTTGCCACCTTTCACAAATAGAAATAAGGGACACCCCAATTTCAGCAGCGCAGCCGCCAAAAAAAAGGGACATCCCCAAAACTTCTAAACTGCATAGAAATGTGTTTATTTTATATGAACAAACAAAACGCTTTGATTTAAAGTTTAAAGTGCTTTAATAGCATTGAACTTGCATGACTGTACAGACAGACAAACATACAGTACAACTGAAATAGCCTACTATTCTACGTACGTCCACATCAACCCAGATGTAGAATAAAGCTACAGGTGAAGAATATGGTGTAAAAGTTCATTTATTTCAATAATTCAATTTAAAAGGTGAAACTGATATATTACATAGACTCATTACATGCAAAGCTAAATATGTTAAACCTTTATTTGTTATAATTTTGATGATTGAATTGTTTATTGATTTCATACAATATTCTAATTTTTTGAGATTTCTTATTTGGGGTTTTCATAAAATGTGAGTCATAATCATGAACATTATAACAAATAAAGCCTTGAAATATCTCACTTTGCATGTAGTGGGAAATAATATATTTGTTTCACCTTTAGTTGAATTTACTACGAATGAAGTTTTGCAATATATTCAAATTTTCAGACCTTCGCCTGTATATTATGACATCAATAAATAAGAGCATAACATATGTCCGTATTGGTTCAATACGGAACGCAACTTTTAATTCCCAATTACGTAAAGATTCCGTATTTTAACGGACGGGTGACAACCCTAGTCAGAATCAGAATCAGAGTCAGAATCAGAGTCAGAGTCAGAATCAGAATCAGAATCAGAATCAGAGTCAGAGTCAGAGTCAGAATCAGAGTCAGAGTCAGAGTCAGAGTCAGAGTCAGAGTCAGAGTCAGAGTCAGAGTCAGAATCAGAATCAGAGTCAGAGTCAGAGTCAGAGTCAGAATCAGTTTTCTAAACTACTTTCTCTAAAATAGTTGATTCTCCAGCTTAAAGGCATGATGACTTATTCTGTTGTTAGTCCACAAATGCCTTCTTTAGTTATAGATGGTTGTATTTTTTTAGATAAAAAATGCAATAATAAATTCTTGAGAACTAATTTTACTTTGATGTGTTTCTCTTCACCTTTGAAGAGGAAACATGTGTTTCAACATTACACTATTAGTTTTTTAATTAAGATGAGAACCAGTTACCTCTCCTTTCCACTTCCACCTAAGGCTAAAGAAGTTCATTTTAAAATAATGAATGAGGTCTGTAATGATTTTGTACATAAAAGGTTTCATTTAGATTTGAATATTTGTACTTTTTGTAACGCAGACATCGAAACCATAGAGCATCTTTTTTTTTATCTTGTAGCCTAACTAGGACCTTTTGGGATGCTTTCCAATACTGGATAACCTATAATGATCAAACCATTCCCCATTCTTACATTTGAAAGCATTAAATTTGGTTTACAAGTGGAGGACAAAAAAATAGACTTTGGAATCAATAATTTAATTATATTGGCTAATTTTTTTATTCATAAATGTCGCTTTTTGAAAATTAATCCAATCTTTATTGCATATGTAAACGAAATAAAAAATATTTAAAATGTGCATGATTCAAAAAGCCCAGCATCTTCATAAATATCTTTGTACCCTAATTCCTGACTGATCACTTGCGTTTTTTTTTTTTTTATTTTATTTTTATTGTTTATTCCTTTTCTTTCCTTTTCGCTCTGTATCTTCTTTGTTTTGTTTTACTCATCGGTCGCTCAGTGTTCTTTGATGCAAATGTTCTTCTGGAATGTATAATGTGCCTTGTTTTTTTGTAAAATCAATAAAGAGGTAACATTCTTTTATTTTTTTTGTTGTTTTGACTATTTTGACTTGTGTGTTGTTTTTATGTTTTTTCATGTTCGGAATAAAGCTTACATTCATTCATTCATTCATTCATTCATTCAAATGTCTGTGAAAAGCGCTATATAAATAAACTTTACTTACTTACTTACTTACTTACATGTCAACTTTTTATACACACTATATTCTTCTATATACTTAAAAGTTTGTGTTGTCTTCCTTTTATTTTCATTTTACATGTTTATCCATATTGAAACATGAGCTCCTTAATGTGCTGAAACATGCATGTCCAATCCTAATCTTTTAGTTATCAGTTATAAATCTTGATAAAATCACCACTTACAAGATTTTTCTAAGTTTTCTATCATCATTTATAGACTTCATCAGTGGATAAAGTTCTTTTAGCTTAACAATCAACGAGACCTAAACCTAACTTTAAAGGTTTTCGATTGAAAATATGAATATGTATGCAAGATCAAAGACATAGCTCATTGCTATGTTTACTGGAGTAGCAAATATCGCGAGACTGAGCAAACAGGGCCGAAGCTCTAACCTGTCAATTCCTGGGAATTATAAAGCAATGTCACTATTTTATCTTATTATAACTATTTTAGAAAAAGGTGTTTAGATGGAATTTGAAGGTTTAGCCATTCCAGCATTTTGGAGAACCTTACATGTTTTTACATGTTTTTTATATATCATGTTTGATTGTTTGTTCCCCTGTGATTGTATGTGTTTGAATCTTTGTGCTGCCTCTTGCCCAGGTCGTCATTGTAAATGAGAAACTGTTCTCAATTGACTTACCTGTTTAAATAAAGGTAAAATAAATTTATCAATAAAACAGCGATTCTGATTCAGATGACTTTATTAATCCCTTTGGGAGGTTCCCTCAGGGAAATGTACATCTCCATCACACTCACTCAGCACTGTCGTATACAAGAACCAAGAAAGGAGAAATAAAAACACCCTAAAAACCAACACCCATATAAAAGATGCAATAAATAGAATTATATGAGGAAAATATTGATCCTGATCAGTTTCTCCAACCTGGAGAGGTCTGCCTTTGAAGTGCGATAACGCTTGATAACCCAGCATGTCAGTGAGGTAAAATGTCGACATTTCATACACAGTGTATTATTTTCTTCTTAATACAATATTTAAAGGTTTGTATTTTGATTTTATTTGCATTTTACATGTTTATCCGTATAGTTTATCCATGAGCTCCTTAACATGCCAGAACATGCATGTCCAATCCTAAACTTTTAGTTATCAGTTATGAATCTTGACTCTCCAAAGTGGAGATCTGTGGTCTTAATGCACAGTGGCACGTTTGGCAAAAGTAGTAGTAGTAGTAAACCTTTATTTTACCAGGCAAGAATTGCTAAGAATACATTCTTATTTAAGGCAATGGCCTGGTAGGAGGTGAAAGATCTCCTAAGGGGAAGGGAGAAGGGGAGTAACATTAAGATATACAGTAGACAATAGAAGCACATACAACAACAGTGACACAACAGAAAAGGAATAAATGAGACTGTAACAAAACAACAGCAGCTAGTCAGGTTAATGAGGTGACAGGATCAGAGAGAGCTTTGGCTGGGACAGCTGCAGGTATATTTCATGGATTTAGTTATGACATTTTTGAAGGAGTTGACAGAGGTAAGAGTTTGTAACTGTAAGGATTTTTGGAGTTGATTCCAGCTGTCGGCAGCAGCAACCTGGAAGGAGAAACGGCCCAGGGAAGAGTGCGACCGTGGGGCAAAAACCAAACACAGCCTACCACCTGTCAAGCACGTTGATGGAAGGGTCATTTTTGTTTTTTCAGCACTTGACTGCCAGATAAAGACAGTGATCTCGAGAACACCGACAAGTCTACAAAAAAAAATGCATCCAAAGAAATCGAAGAGTCCAAGTTCAGACCTCAGACTTATTAAAAAGATGTGGTGGCATATTCATAGATCTTTGCATGAGCAAATGCTCATAAACCTTCATGAACTGAAGAAGCATTTTGAAGAAAAAGTGGACAAACATTCCTTCACGATGATACGACATATCAATCATCTCACATGCCAAACGATTACCTAAAGTTATTTCTGCAAACGCTGATTCCGAAAACTAGTCTCCTCAAATTTTCCACATGCTTTTTTTCCATTTTGAGTTAGTTTCTAATAAATGAATAATGACCTGCTGTCATATGCAGCATGTTGTTGTTCACCTGGTAAATGCCAAATCCATTTTTTATGTTGAGGTACGTTAAACCTTTGAACTGAAAGAGAGTAGATTTTCTTTTTCACCTGACTGAACGTCATAGTTTTGGCTGTGATTTGAGTAAACAGCTTTACGTTCAAATCCTTCATTGGAATTTAACCAAGCACATTTTATATTCCCATATCGTTTAGCAAATATATGTAGACACATTGAAGATTCATCATTATAGTAGTCGACTGTGTGAGTATATAGTTGGAAGAGACGAGGACAGACTTTATGGATCCTCCTGTCTTGCTTGCTACTGTAAAGCACCCTCGTGTAAGATTTCCACGCATCATGTGCCATGTGCAGAGTCTCTAATTGGGAATATTAAGAGCATTTATTGACAGATAAATAAATAATAATGTCTTGCAGACTGGATGGCATGACCAGTGAGAGCAACTGGGATTGATACGTTTATTTCGCTCCGAAAGAAACAAACCTGTGGTGGAGATTTCAAACCGAGAATTCAGACACATCTGCCTTCTTTCCATCCCCCATTGTTAATAATCAACAAGTTACGTGGGGTTGTGTTTTTTCTTTCTTTTGCCCCCACTTCAGGAGGGGTTTTTGTTAACCTCACTGCAAATATGGAAAAGGGAGAGATGCCTGGAGTCTGGGATTTTCTCCCCCCCGCCCCTTTTTCCTACAACAACAGCTGAAGATTAAAAGAAACGTCTCACAGAAATCTGTCAATTCTGTATGTGAATAATGCTGCGTGGAATTTAATGGCATGAGTTATGTTGAGTTTCCTTTACACCCACATTTTCTTTCAATAAGATCAATGCCGCTCAGTGACAGATAGGGACGGCCTTTTGTATCTTCAAATTTCAGGTTTCTAAGGGAATAATTAGATGGATGGATGAAAAGTAATGCATCAGTCTGCAAGAGGAGCTGCACCCCAGAAATCCTCCACTTCTACATGCATGCTTCCACGCCTTTTTGGGGGGAAACTGTTTAATAATCGTGTTGGATTTCTATTGTTCTAAAAGTGGCTGTCTGCACTGATCTGGCGCTTTAAGCCAATGGCAAACTTTTTGCACATGTTGTTTGCTTAACAGGAGGATTTCTCTCAGGTTTTGGGGATAGTTTTTGGCATGAAAAGCATTGTCATCTATTTCCCACTGTTCCTTTTCAGGCTTTTCTTCTGTCGCTTGCAGGTAAACAGGAAGGGAAAGGTTATTCCTCCAGGGGAAAGGAAGGCAGCTGAATTGACGAGTTTATAGATATTATACCCAGTACTCGAGTTGTAAAAGAAAATCAGGGGGGATGGTGGATTTTATCATATGGGGACAGATAATTTGTGCTGATTACAAATAATATAATATATTACAAATAATAGCACTGACCAAAACACCTGCAGAAATACTGCAGGAATGACATAGCAGCAGTTAAATGCAGCCTTCTGTAAGCTTTAAATATCCACTGGGCTTACATCAAATACATCAAAACACAACAATAAAAAACAGTTTTCTGAACTTATCAATATGACTCTGTCCTTCACAGGATGAGTAAAATGGATAACTGCAAAAACTCAAAATCTTAACAAGAATATTTGTCTTATTTCTAGTTAAAATGTCTCATTTTAGTAAAAAAAAATCTCATTACACTTAAAACAAGACTCATCACTGGAAAAAACAACAATTAAAGTAGATTTTCACTTGAAATAAGTAGAAAAATCTGTCAGTGGACGATTTTTTTGCTTGTAATGAGAAGATAAATCTTGTCCCATTGGCAGATTTTCCTACTTATTTCAAGTGAAAATTTACTTGAAACAGGTGAAAATAGTCAAATAAGTTATTTTTCTGGTGTTATTTTTCTGGTGTTGACTCTAAATGTTGAAATAGCAGTAAAACCACATTCATTGTTGAAATGACATAAGGGATTGAAAGGGGGGATGGCAGTTTTACAGGGGGGATGATTTGGACTGTTTTTATTTCAGGGGGGATGCCATCCCCCCTCATCCCCCCTCAACTCGAGTACTGATTATACCGTAAATGTGACATTTAATTCTTAAACCAAACTCTTGTTCTTTATTTGTTGGAGGGGGGCTTAAAGTTTTCCATAAATCAAACCTCATGCCACAATTTGGCGAACAGTGTCTTTCTTTTGAAAGTGAATATGAGCATATATGACAACTTTGGGCCAAAAATCTTCCCCAAGTTAAATTAAAGAATATTCTCTTCTATATTCCAGCCTCAGTGCGATTCTCTCTGGCTTTTTATTGGTAAATAAACAGAGAGATTTTGCAGCCAGAAGCACATTTTTTTAAACACTTAAAAAGCAAAAAGATGCTGGTGTTCCACTCATATAATTTTATTTTCCTGTGTGTTGTTGATCTGGCTCAGGGGTTAGGTACGTCTGCAATGTGGTAGAGACAGAAGCTCCAGTCAAAGCCCCTGTGATCAGGCGCAGACTTCATAGAGACCAGCAGATGGAGGGGAGAGGAGCTGCATGCATCCTGAAGGTTTAGCAGGAACTGAGAGGTTACACTCCGCCAGTACAAAGATGACCTGTCACACACTGAAAGATGCTGTATCAATGCAGACGAGCTTCCTGTTTATGTACCTCACAGACCAAAGCTATCACAGGCATAGAGAGGGGGATTACAGATGGAAATATGTATGAAATGTTGTGTCTCCTTCTCTCACTCTCTGCATATACCCAGCCCGGCTCCGAGGCAGCATGCGTGTGATGCCTGCATTTCCATTTTATTCACTAATTAATGTTGTTTTGTCTTCAAAGTGCAATTGCAACCTGTAGTTATCAACCTTGATCGCAGCATTTCCAAGGTTGTCTAGATGAGATCTGTCAAATAACAAATTGATGTAAATATAGAATAACAGCACAACAGAGAAATGAAGGATTTATGGCATGTGGAGAGCACTGCACAAATGAGACACAGGAGAGATAGTCGGTGATAATGTGAAGGACAAAACTGGCATATTATTTTTTGTCTGGATCGCTTTATAAAATCTGTGTGTTGTACTTTCATGTGCACAAATGTATCTGTTGGTGTTTGCTTCGTGTCTTGGCAAACACCCAGCACAGTGGATCTCTCTCCACCTGCTCCGCATCAACAAGAGGGGCAGGCGTCAGTCGCAGACACACACACACACACACGAAATGTAGTGTCTCGTTCAAATTGTCACCTCTCTGACATCTGTCTGTGCATGTGTGTGTGTTATTGTCCCGGTGCCGGTGTGTATTTGAGTTAGCAGGGCGGTTGGTGTGCGAGGTGAGGTTAAATAGGTGCCTGGCAGAGAGAGATGGGAACTGAGGCGGAACTGGCAGAATATCACACTCACACACACACGCCACCAGTGAAAATGGATAAAAAAGATTTTAAAAAAAACAACAACCAGTATCACAGCAACGTGTAAACTCCAGATGTGCCCTGTGCCTCGGTGATTATTCCATACTCTGTTTTGACCCTGTCCCCTGTCACCGCGTGTATGTATGATACGTGGAAATGCACGTGTGACCTTCTACGTGTGCAGAGACGCACTATTTTGGTGTTTATTCGCTCAGGATGGAGGGAAGGGATTTATTTCACATTTCGTTGTCAAAAGTGGTGTGAATTACAGGTGTTGTGTTTTCACACGCGTGTTGCCTTGCAGTCACTTCACTTTGTACAACTTTTCTGCACGTGAGGAAGGGAATCTGAAGCATGCAAAACGGTTCCCTGACAATCTCGTTATTTCGTATCATAACAAGCAGAGTGGGTCTTACGTGACCTTTACGTGTAGCTGTGTGAAACGTCTCCCACCAAACACCAGGCTGCAGCTCTGAATGTCGCAGTTCTGCAGAGGTGTCAAGTAACGAAGTACAAATACTTCGTTACCTTACTTAAGTAGAAATTTTGGTTATCTATACTTCACTGGAGTAATTATTTTTCAGACGACTTTTTACTTTTACTCCTTACATTTTCACGCAATTATCTGTACTTTTTATTCCTTACATTTTAAAAACAGCCTCGTTACTCTATTTCATTTTGGCCTTAAAAAAAAAACTATCCATTTAAATTGCTCCATCCGGATAGAGTGAATTTGGTTGTGGTTGTTTCAGATGTTCTTGTCCAGTTTTGTTCTTACATCCGTTCCCTCAGATTCCTGCAACTAAACTTGGATGTACATTCCAATAAAGGTTAGGATAAATGATAACATGCCTCTGAAGTTTGACTTTTTGCACCATTACAATACTTATAGGCAACTAGTCATCATATCTCCTGCTCTCTGAAACACATGTTAATGCTCAATAGTACACATATATGCTTCTTTAATATATTTGCATTATACTAAGATACATTCATTTTCAATGGCTTTTGTCCTTAATGGCTTTTTTCCCCCTTACATTACTTTTACTTTTATACTTTAAGTAGTTTTGAAACCAGTACTTTTGTACTTTTACTTGAGTAAAAAACTTGAGTTGATACTTCAACTTCTACAGGAGTATTTTTAAACTCTAGTATCTATACTTCTACCTGAGTAATGGGTGAGAATACTTTTGACACCTCTGCAGTTCTGAGCCGCTGTGAGACACAACCGCGATGCATCAACATTAAAAACTGGATTTGATCACCTTCAACAAACCGGCTGCCCTTGCAGTTAAAGTTCTGATGGACTTGGTGGCGTTAAATGCTTCTGAAGCTTAAACCGCACCATTTTAAATCTTGAGTGAGCCTAAACTGTTTTGTCCTTGTGGATGAATTTTGAATTTTGAGCATATGTGTGTGTTTATATATTTCAAATGAGCTGTAACTCCAGTTAAATCCCCACCTGCTTCATATGTTAATGCAGCACCGTGTAGCTTCTGCTTTAAGTCCAAACTTATTTCAACTGGAATGGTATTTATGATTCTCTTTCCTTTTCTTTTTTTCTTCTTCTTCTTCTTAGCGCCACATATGCCGGGTTTGGCCCAAGTTTTATGAACAAACTCTTCATGTGACAGAAAGTATGCCGCGTTGTCAACATTGTTTTAGTCAGAGTACACAGCTGTCATTTACTGTAGCAGGAGGGAGAGATAAGAGAGCTAGAGGAGGTTGTCAGTTGGCAGAAGGCCTCCTTTTCTTACCTGTTGTTGCAGACACAATGCCGTCCTTGTTTTTAATTCACTTCCATTTAACGTGGCTCGTGTCAGTCAACGCATCTGAAATGATTTCCTCATTTCAGTTAGTGGATCGAAACATTTGGAAGCACGAATGCTCTGAATGCAATGAAGCCAGGTGCAGTTTAGAGATTTTCTTTTACTTCAGGCGTATCAAGGCAAGGAGGATCAGACACAGCTTATACTAACACACACACACACATGCACACACACACGCACACACACACACACACACACGCACACACACACACACACACACGCACACACACACACACAGGAGTTACAGATGAGATGCATCCCAGTCACCAGCAGCTCAACAGCAAACCCCTGAAGTTCTTGTCAACGTGGGCCGTGATGTTGTCCAGAATTTTCCTCCACGGCAGCTCTGAGAATCGAGCCGCGCTGGCTGTTTGTGTTTGTGTTCCTTGCTCGGGCCGGACTTCCTGGAGTTCTGTGGTGTCAACCTGCCCACCTTCCTCCCGTCAGAGCCGTGAACACGGCCCCGCTGCCACAGCGTGCAGGCACCCCGGCGACTGAGGTTTCCTCTTGGACCGACCCAAGTGTTTGCTGTTTCCCACATTGTTGGAATTCAACACCAGCTCCTTCCTTACTGGCTCCCATGTGGCTTCAGTCTCCCTCCTTCTTTTTTCTCTTTCTTTCCTTCTTTCTTTCTTTCTATAAATTCTCATTACTCACGCCACACATACTGGCTATCATATATAAATGTTTCTTGTCTTGCTTGCTCCACTAAAAAGGGTAATTTCATTGTTTTTTGACCTTTTATTTGAAAAAGAAAAAAATATGTTTGCAAGTGCATGAATCTTTTTTTTTTATTACCTTTTTGACTTGTAAATGAAATAGAGCCAAACAAAAAAAAAAAGAAATCAAATGAAATACGATATAGCTTACTATGTAGGCTCAGAAATTCTTAGGCGTTGAAGCCGGTTGAACTCATATGTTCATATGTGTTGAAACTCACAGATATACTGTTTTTAGATAGATATCCACATTAATGAGCTAAGAAATCAATAATGTGTTACCCTTTACAGTAAGCTGAATGTCAGGAACAAATAAGCCCGAAGCTGTGCTACCTATATCTTCACAGTGGCTTCATATATATGCATGCATATATATATATATATATATATATATATATATATATATATATATATATATATATATATATATATATATATATATATATATACACAGTATATATGTGTGTGTGAGTGTGTGTGTGTGTAGTCTTTTCTTCCATGTGAGGTACTCTGCGCATGAGGGACATAATTCATGTGCTTTATTTTGCAGCTGACAATAAATCATACAGTGGATCAAAGGAAATAATATACATCTCAAGGAAAATGTTAACAAGATGACGAGCCGCATGCAAAATGAGAATCTCTTCTTTATCCGCTTTGTCTTTTTCTCTTTCTTTTTCTTTTCCCACTTCCTTCACTCGGTGCAGCCAGATGGCAAAGCTCCAGCTCTGCAGTCCTCTTCATACACTCATCATATCTGATGGGCATCCTGCTGCCGAGTTTCAAGGAGGCCATGTGTTTATGAAATGACACTTGTGACAAAAGAAAACTTCTACTTAGCAAGCTGATTCTTGGGTGGGGGTGCAGGGGGGCAGCGAAGTGTGTGTGTGTGTGTGTGTGTGTGTGTGCATGTGGATTTGTGTCTGTTAGTAGTGTGTGTGTTCATACCAATAACATCCATATCATGTCGGTTTCACACTGTTATCATGCTGGATGCTGAGTCTTTAAATCACATCCTGTCTTTCCGTCAGGTTTCTTTAACTATGTTACAGCACATCTAATTCTATTTTTGCCCATTTACTACTCCAATACAGAAATATATTTTATTTTTACAATGATAGCATGGATATCATACATTGTGGATCTCTTCCGCTGATGGATTTACGGAGAACAAGCTTTTGTTTTTTAAAAAAAAGAAAAAAAAGAAAATTCATCTGTGGAACATTTGGAACAGAAAAAGGTTTTAAGTTGGTTGTTTATTTGTTCTCAATATGCTATCATCTTATCCTAATATTGTCTTTGTCTTCAATGGTGAGGATTTCCCATCAAAGTTTTCCCCTTCTCTTAATACTTTAGGGAATTTTCAAACGGCGGGATGTATGGCTGTAATGCCCCAAGAATTGTTCACCCTGAAAGAAACGATAGAGTAAGAATATATTAACTACAGAGCAACCGGGCTTTATGGGGTCTGCATTTTCTCTTACTTTTTAGGTTTACCAATATGTTATGCATAAATATATACTATATACGTATATGGATATAAATCAATATATGCTTTGCAGCATTCCTTTTATTTAAAATTTAAAGCCATGTTCATGCATTAAAAGCAATTTCATGTTTTTGACTGCAGGGTTTAGATGCAAATCCATGGGGCATTACGCTAAAAACCATAAACAGTATAAATTAGGAAATAGAAATTAAAAATGGAGGCAAAAATGAAGACGTTTAACTGGTCATTGATAACTGGATGCTCTCTTGTCTGTTGATGTGATAAACGAAAAACTGTATTCGAGAAAGAACATAAAATGGCAAGTGTAATGAAAATATAAAACCCATTTAAAGCAAAGTATTTTTTTATTCACACAAATTTAATAAGATATATAACAACCGTTTGGTCCATAAATATTTAAGGGGAAATAGTTTCTATACACCATCTTTATCAAGAAACAGGGAAACATGGACAATCTTGATAGAACACTTACTGTACTCAACTATTAACACGAAGATCAATATATAAGGTTCTTGGATTACCCAACTATATCTGAAAGAGTGCACAAATGCTTTCTATGACATCGCTGCCCCCATTTTAACAGAATACACCATAAAAAGATCTTCGGAAATAAGATGCAAAACAGTACAAAACTAGTGAGGCGCCAAAAAGGATGTGAATCAGTTAACAAAGAACACATAATATCCTGAATTTCACAAACTTTCTCCCAAGTTATAGCATAAGGCACGTCGTAGAACTGAGTTTAGGCGTCTACTTCACTAAGTAGATCGAGAGAACCACTTTGTTCTACAGTAGAACAAATTGTGACGCTCACAATGAAACGTATCGACTCCATTGAAGATTTCCTCGCTCTGTCTTTTTTTTCCTCTCTCTCTCTCTCTATCTCCCTATCTCTCTATCTTTCAGCCAGAAGAAACATGTTTTTGGTCTGTTCAGTGGCAAGTGTCAGTAAAGAAAGTGTAAGTATGGTCAAACAGGAGAACACATGGACGATGATTTCCCACTGGCTGCCTCTCGCGTCTCCACCCATCTGAGGTCATCTGACTGTCGGTGTCGGCTCTACACATCTAGTCTGCAGCGTCGCAACCACTTCATTTCTCTCCCCTCTACTTTTACTTCCCTTTTTTCTCTTTTTTTTCTTGTTTTTTTAAAATCACATCATTACCCTGAGCAACATGATAAGAACAATAATGCACTTTTCTCTGGGCAGTATATTGTCACTGTGCAATTGAATTTTGCTGTGGATCTATGGATATGTGTACTAGGTTCGTCTATTTGACTGTGGTTCATCTATGAGGCCTACAAAATAAACAAAAAACGACACAAAAAAAAGGTGCTCTGTCATGGCGACAATCGATTACAACAGTGCCCATAAACTGCTCTCTGATCTGAATTTTTTAATGCTAGTTTCTAATTATAAATCAATGTCTATCAATGTGTGACATGTTAAAACAGTTACCACTGTACAGAGTTTTGGGTTTAATTCTTTCTCTACATCACAGTTAGGTTGTTGGCGGTTTTAGCTTCTCTATAAGCTGCAGCGGCGACTAAACAACGTCATTTTGGAGGTTTTACATGTAGCTCAACGTCTGATTCCACCAAACATTCGGAGATAATTAAAGCCTGTTTTTTTCTGGAGTTACCCATGTACAGAACATTCGACACGTTTTATTTCCCAAATTATTCCAAAGCCGGAAAAAACAAAGTCTTTAAATCGGATAGTGCGAACACAGTGCAGACATACACAGGTTTCTGATATTATTTTAAAAATTTTAACCAATTAACCACAAATTAAGAAGGGCTCTTATTTCTTTTTCCTTTTTTTTTCTTTTTTTTTAATCATATTTCCATACAAATGTACAAATAAAGTCAAATCAGGAACAAATGTCTAGTTTTCCCACAAGTTTTTTTAAGTTACGTTTTGTTCTTTCCAATGAAAGGTCAAATCCACGTTAATTTTCTTTTCTCTTCGAATCCAAGAATGTCCAAGAATCCAAAAAAAAAAAAAGAAGAAAAATTCAATCTCTGCACGTGCCGTGCAGTTTCAGATGCTACACATTAGAAGGATTTCCTCGTGTTTTTTAAAAAGTGGTTGCTGCTGTTGCTGCTCTTGTTCTTGTTTCTGTTTGTGTACACAGTACAGCACTTTCTGTTCCAAGGAGCTGTCTCTGGTTGATTTTAAAGGTGTCACTTAAAAAAATAAAAATGTCAATTGAGGAAAGAACATAAAAGAGGGGGGAAAAAAAAGAAAAAAAAAGAGGCAAATGAAATCAGATCAAATAACAATCAGTCTTTTTCTAGAGATAGCTTGTTAGAAAAGGTTTGTCAAGGTAGTTTGCGAAGGGCTCCCCGAATCATGGCTGTCCAAACTAGAGGTGACGGAGGTCACTACAGTGATAGAGGGGTTTGTCAGGTCTGTTAGTGTGGCCGCGCTGGAGGGGGGGGTCAGGGCCCCACTGTCGGACGAGGGCGCAGGGAGTGAGGTGCCATCAGCCTTATCAACACCTCCATTCTCCTGTCGCAAAACGTTCCTTCTGAATTTGGCTCTTGCGTTTTGGAACCAAACCTGCAAACCAATCCCAATGTGGCTTTTACTTTTTGTGTTTAAGTAGGATTAATTTATTAAAAAAAAAAAAAAAGAAAGTATCAACTCACTTGCACAGTAGATTACATAATCAGATTATCTCAGCTTTTACTGTTGCCCTCATCGTATAAGAATGTTAACTCTTTATCATACGGTCACTTTTAAACACTGTTTTGAGAGCAAGGGACACAAATCATTCTAGCTCCTGAACACTGAAGACATAAATGAGGATTTTACTAGTAAAGCAAATCAAAAACTGTATCATCAACCTTTTTTTTAATATATATAAATATATATATATATATAAATGCGAGAGTTGAATGACACCTTTTTCTGTCCTAATGGTAAAAAGAAGATGTGCACTCTCATCACTAATAATATTAGCAACAGTTTTAAGCTACGTGTACGTTTCTCTAACATTTACTGTGAGAATATAAAAACCCCTGGATATACATCTAATGACTACATGGACCAACAAAACCAACCCAAACTAAAAAGATGACGATAATGGTTTAAAATGAGGGGGGCATGGAGGAAGACTGAGGCGCAGACACAAATGCTGGGGGGGCGGTGATCATTTTAGTAAAAGGAATGGCTCTCTGCTTACCTGTAGCACTCTCTTAGTGAGACCTGTTTTCTGGGCCAGCTGCTTTAAGTCCTTGGCGTCTGGGTTGTGGTTGATGGCAAAATAGGATTTCATTGTCCGCAGCTGATGGTGCTTAAAGGACGTGCGCATGCGTTTGGTCTTCTGCGTTGGAGGGTAGGACTGCTGGTCCCGGTCCAAGTGGTCAGTGTCGTTCTCGTTGCAGCCTGCGGGGAGAGGAGAGAGGAAAATATCGGGTGGGCTCAAAGTTTGGAAGAAAAAAAAAAATGAAAGAAAACATGTTTCCACTGCAGACTGAAGAAATTCCTCAAGAGAAGAGGTCAAAAGCTTGGAGATATATTTAAGCAGTCAGTGCCAAGAAGTCAAAACACTGCTGAAATCCAATTATATATTTAAAAAAAAAAGAAAGTGTGCTGGAATACAATTGTTAGTAGGTTTTTGGAAACGTTCCCACTGACCAGCAATGTTAACATTTTATTTTATGTCCTCTTAAAGATTCACGAAAGTCTGAAATAATTGGTAGCTTCCTAACAGTCAGAAAGAAATGAGATGAAATTATTCTGTTAGCAAGAAATGAACAGCAATTGTTTTTTTTCTCTCCATCATCTACATTTGTATGAATAAAAAAAGCAACCTGATGAATCCTAACCAACCGCTGTGAACAGGCTTTAATTGTTTCTGCTTACGTTTGCAAACACTAAGAGGACTAATGGCTCTCATTTGTCTCTGGCTTTGTGTGTAAAACACTTAAAATGAATCTGCGAAAATTAAATGCAAGTGGGGTTAAGCGATACAGTGATGCTTCAACATTTATCACTGAAAAGGAAAGAGTCTCAGAGCACAATCTTGGTGACACTGTTTTCATAATCTTTAACTAACAAGTGACAGAGGAGCCTCCCTCTATGATTTCAAACAAAAGACAACTAAGGAGGATTTCCTCTTCTTATAATTAAACCTCTGTTTGCTTGTTTTTCTGAATGGTTTCGTAGAATATCAAAAAGCCTCATCATAAGGATGAATTGAGAACATTGAGTTCATTAATGGGCTATGGGGGTAAATAGTTTACATAATAAAGAAAGCAGATATTCCTTTAATCTCTCATGATCTGCAAATGATGCATTCAATTTCTTTTGTTTCTCTTTAATCCATTTTGACTAGGACGCCCGGTTACGTCCTGGCTGGGTTGTGTTTCTCTCGGCATCACCCACTAGGGGTCTCCATACCCATGCAAGAGCGCACTTCACTGAGTGGCGGGGAATACACAGTAGACCCACAGCCTTCCCTGGTGAAAACAAACACGAGTGTTCTAACTAAAGCAGAAACAAAACCTCAAACAAAACCTTCCAATCTGACATGAATATGAGCCTCCTGATCTGACAGCGCGACATATTAACATGAACAGTCTGAGCGCGTAATGGGAACGTTCAGCAGGCTAAATGTGTTCATGAGGGCCCAGCTTCTGAGAGAAAGGAGCCACTTTGGTAAATTAGGAGGGGGGAAATACTTCACTTATACCAATTCAAGTTCTTTAAAATCTTCTTTTACAATTCATTGGTTCGGTTTATGGCCTAATTTGAACCTTAAAGATCAAATCCGATAGTTATCTCGTTTTAAAACAACAAAGAAACCCATCTTTGTTCGAATTTATTAAAATGTGATAAATACAAATGCAACATTCTCACATGAAGATTAAATGTGTCCGTTGTGCGAAATGATGGGCATCATTTTGTTGTATTTTTCCCCTTTCTGTGGGATTTTACATCGTCTGTGGGGTGAATATTGTTTTGTTTCGCTTGGGTGGGCATATCCCTCCGATGTGGGAGCGAGAAAAGTCACGGGACTGTGTTTTTTCGTAAGAAGGCATCAGTAAGAAGAGCAGGATTTGCATGTTTCCGGATAAAGCCTGAATTATGGTTTTGGCGTTAAATCGACGCAGAACCTACGGCGTAGCCTACGCCGTAGGGTACGCGTACCCTACACCGTAAGCCCTGCGTTGGTGTAACGCGGGACCATGAATCAGCCTTAAGGAGCGGGCGCGGGGCTGCGTCCCTGAGAACCGCGCTGACCGCCGCGCCGAAGGCCAGGGATTCCAACGTCACCTCCAATTAACGGAGAACAATTAACGCGCAGATTACCCCTATTCGTCCCTATTCAGCAGGAACAGAGGGAAACTTGGCCCACAATGACAAACTTCCTCAACCGCACACTAATTCACAAAAAGCGAAAACAAAATGGGGACGCTGCAGGGAAGGTCGAGGGGGGTCGGCTTGTAACATTCAGCCATTCAGTGCAAGATTTTTAGATGAAGCCCACATTTAACACTAGCTTTGTGCACGCTGCATAATTTATTTATTTATTTGTATTATTATTATTTTTGTTCTCCCAGCAATAAAACACAACCAAACACTATACACAGACTGTTTTTACGCAGCTATCTCTGAACACATTGGGCCGAATTACTCACCGTTCTACGCACTTATTGTGACCTTACATTTCTCACAATTATAAAAGTCGATGGGGAGGTTGGCGGCGAGGTCAGATTTAGATCATAATCCGCCCAACACGCAACCGTGGAAACGGTGCGTTAAAGACGCGTGGACGGAAAGCTGCAGATCAATTGGCCCGCGGCGGTGGCAGAGCTGCGCGTTCACCTACATTTCAAAAGACCTACATTACACATGCATTCATCTCAGACGTGCATGGCAGTGCTGTACTGAAGGATTACGAAAAAGAAAAAGAAAAAAAAAACTCCGAGCACAATAACAGAAAAAAAGCATCACATTTTATTTTTATTATTCTCTGTAATTATTATTAATTTTACTATTTTTTGCAGGTGCGTTAAAAAATAGAAATTAAATTAACACGATGGGCTTTTAAGCAGCAATGTCCGAGTGAGCAATCTGTAAATCACAACGCTGCAAAAGATTGCACGTCCAATAGATCCTGGTTTAGGCCAAATGCGTAAAAGTTATAATTATATATATATTGGAGTTTTGTTCTTGATTTTTTTTTTTTTTTTTTAGATAATAAGTCTTTAAACCTCGACGTGTCCCCTATACTGGTCCTACTCCGCTCCTGTCCACAGACGGGCTACACTATAATGGTCAAGATGATTTGCGCCAAGCCAGACACGTTACAATAAATGTCCAGATGTGAGTGTTTTCATCGTTCCTCGGTGTCCCCTGAGCAGGTCGCCGCCTCACCTGTGTTGTAGCTGGGTATATCTATTCCCATGGCCGGGCTCTTCCTCTTCCTCGGCCGGCCCTTCTGCGCCGTGCCGGTGCCGTTGAAGTAGGGCAGGCTGAGGCCGCCGCCCTTGGCCGCCAGCTCGGCGAAGTTGATCTGCGGGTGGTAGTCCGGGCCCTGCACCAGCGTCTCGAAGTGCAGCCGGCAGTACACCAGGCTGTCCTTCATGCCGAAGTGGTCCCCCGTGGTCAGGGTCTTGTTGCAGGTGGTGCAGGTGAAGCAGCTCAGGTGGTACACGGAGTCGCGCGCCCGCATCACCATCTCCGAGGCCGAAATCCCGAGGTGGCAGCGTGCGCACCTCTGCACGGAGAACCTTCTGGAACAGACACATCGTCAAGACTCCTCGTATATGAAAATCATTTCATGGACAAAACACAAGTTGACCAAAATGGCACGCAGCGATGCGTTCGCCTCGAGACTAAAGTGAACATCTTCTGGCAAATGCGCCTTTCGTCATTTGCGCATTTGTCACTCAGCCTTTAATATAGATTATATCCAGTTAAGCTTAAAAATGGCACTGGATCCTCCTAATATCCTCTAAAAAACGAGTGTGTAGAAATGTTTTCACTTTTAAATAAATAAAAAAAACAACTCTCCACCCCAGTAATAAAATCAACAATTCTCATTTATGATATGAAACAAAAAGTCAAGTAAACTGAAGCCTCCACATTTTAAAAAAATGCTATAAAACCTTTTTTTGTTTTATGAATAAATTCTAAAGGAGTTCAGCTCCACGCATTTTTCTTAATGTAAAATAAGATATCCCCCCACAATGTTATAAATGCAGCAAATAGCATTTTTTTTATTTGCTTTTAAAATGAAAACATGCTTTTGAACAAAAGGATCGAAAAACAAAGAAGCATGACAGAAAGTGACTCACTTCATGTGGTTTATGTTACAGTAAGAGCCACAGAGCTCTCCAGCTCAGCCACTATTGAATAAACTGCAATTTGGGTATTATAGCTTATTTCCAATAACGCCGTGCAGGGCCCCAGGGTGACAGTTGTGATGCCATCCAGGCGCAGACGAGGCCTGCACAGCCTGTTGAGTCGGGGCTAACTGCATTAGGGACACTTTTCCTCTTTTAACGTGAAAACTTATCCCATCAAGATGCAGTGTAACATACAGTCTGCGTCTGGACGAATTCAGACAGAAAACACACGCAGACATGGACCCCCTTGCACATACGCACCAGGCTGAACCCCACTTATTTTTTTTTTAAATAAAAAACGTCAAATGATGCAGCTGCAAGACCCGACCCTGAATATTCTTACCTGTAGTAATCCTCCTTGCAGTAGATACTCCCATCCTTGGCAAAACACGTTAGCTCCGACTCCAGCGCGAGTTTACATTCACAGCATTTGAGGCAGCGCAGGTGCCACTGCTTGTCCACGGCCAGCAGGTAGTATCTGTCCGAGATCTTGCCGCCGCAGCCGGCGCACAGAGCAGGCTTCTCCGGGCTCATGGAGGGCATGGTCTGGTGGGAGGGAGGGGACAGATCAGGCTCCCATTCAAGCTACTGCCTTCAAAATACCGCTTATGGAAAAGAAAAGGATCAATAAATAAATATTGGGGAATAAATGTGGAGAAACAAAGGCAGATATCTGGCGTTCAGAGGCTTTTCTGATCGCAAACTGACTGGTTTTGCTGCATCTGTCCAGATGTCGCTGCACGAGAACAGGGTGGATGAGCTTGTAGGCCTCAGTGAGGATATCAAGTTTTAAAATTCACTAAATATCGAAGAGTATATGGGAGATAAATGTGTCCTCCTCCAAACTATGTGCTGGTTTAATCCTTCCTTTAGTTATGGATTTAAAAAAAAACAAGATATGCAAATAAAATAATCGTCAGAGAAACAAAAACAATACACTGGCTAGAAAATAAAGTATAATAGTAGTAATAATAGTCATAATTTGCCGTGTTTTATTTGAGGGTACAGTCACACTACTGCATGCACTGCAGGGAGGATGTTTTTGTAATTGTTTAAGTAGGTTTTAAAATAACTGGGCAGTTAAATACCACAGGAAATCGCCTATCCAAGAAAACAAAATATTTGTGGATCAAGATAAATCCTCCTGGCTGCTGCTGCTTCGCCTAAAAACACATCCACGCACTCACCTCCTCCAGCGTATAGGCTTAGCCGTCCTCGGTGAAGTGAGACACGGTGCAGGCAGAAAAACGGGGCATTTTTGACTCTGAATTCAAACACACGTGGGCCTTGCACGGCTCTTACCGACTCTCTCCCGTTGAGCTGCATGCCCTTCGACAGGCGCGACTCCGTCTTCGACCTCCTCTCCATCTCCTCCATGATCCCCTGGATGTGATCCCCGGAGATCCCGTGGAAAAGCATGGCTCCCGGAGGTCCTGGACGCAACGTGCAAGTGCCTGCCTCAGTCTTGCAGCCCACAACTTCCATATACCGTACACTACCGCAGCGCCGCGCCCGCCGCCCCTCAGCGCATCCGAGTGGGGGCTCTGCAGGCAGAGGCTGGGGGTCCCGGAGCTGCACACCACCGTCCTCGGTGCAAACACAACTGCAAGGAGGAGGAAGGAAGAAAAAAAAATGGAAGAAAAACTACAGCATGGGTGGGACAGGAAAAGTGGTCGTGGTGCACCACTTTTTTCTCCCTTCTGCTTCCCGTGAAAGTCCAAGAGAAAAAAAAAAAAAAAAAAAAAGTATAGTCCAAATGATGCGACAAAACCGGTGTGGAAGTGATGATGATGGGGAGGGAGGAGGGGAAGGGGGGTGGGGGCTACAGTGTAAAAACACCCGCCAAAAAATTATGACACAAAGTTTTTGTCGCTTCTTTTCTCTTTTTTCTTTTCTTTTTTGTGTTTCTCTCTCTCTCTTTCTCTTTTTTTTCTCTCTCTCTCCCGAGTTCCCAGTGAGGAGGCTCCTCTGTGCTCGGAGGTCAGGTTGGGACTGCCTGGATTTGGAGAACCGTGTCCTATTTGTGAAGAGAGCAGAGCCGGCCCAGTCTGAATAATTTGGTAGGAGGAGTTCCTCTCACTCTCTCTCTCTCTCCCTCTCTCCCTCTCTCCCGAGCATCGCCTCGGATTTTCTCCTCACCAACAAAGAGCTGTCACTCTCCCCCTCCAAACCCCCGATCCTGGCCGCGCTCAGGACCGCCGCTTCATGCTTCTGACATTTTAAGTACTTTTATTCCCCCATTTAAAGGAAAGGAAGTTGGAAAGTGCACAAACCGGAGGAGACTTGGAGTTTTTTTTCTTTCTCGCGTGGACTAATATATATATTATTTATTTATTTATTTATTCTAAGGACATAATATAGCCTATACGTGTGAAATGTCATTACATTTTATTTTGGGAAGCTTTCAAAATAGTTGAAACAGAATAAAATACGTCTCACTGATAGATCACAGCCGGTTTGGTTTATTTAAATATAACAGTTTAAGATGGATCAGGTGTTTGGGTATCCCTGTGCGTGTGTTGTCTGGGGCGGGGCAGTGATCAGTGACAGGCCACAAGGCGGGGACTGATTGCATTAAACAATATGAAGGAATTATTTTATTTATTTATTTATTTTTCAAAACACAAAAGACTGAGATTTGGTTTAAAAATAAAAAAAAGTCGTCACGTGTCTTTTCTGAGCGCGATGAAGAAAACGGGTATTATTAGACATTTTTTTTGTGTAAAAATATTTTGCAATGCAGGAGGGAAAAAAATCAGCTCTAAATGCTGTTTTGCAACAGGAATTATTTGCAGAAAACGACGCACTGACGCGACCTTCGTCTCCTCTCTGCCTCCAGAATCAGGCCAGAAGCTCGTCCACCCGCAGCACAGCTGATCTGCGTCCATTTATTTGTCTTGCAAGGATTTGAGCCTGGTCATCACAGACAAACTACAGCCAGATTTTTGCATATTTTAGCGAGACTCCGCGTTCACCTCTCTTGCAGGGCGCCGAGCGGGCTACAATAAAGCTCAGTGTCACTTTTAAAGGGTGTGAAAACTCTGTTAAGCGACTAAAAAAAAAAAAAGGCAGAAAGGGAACGGTTTTACTGTCCAGTATAAAAGGCCAGACATAGTGACAACTAACCAGGAATGAGGCGGATCAAGGTTTTTTTTTGCACGCAGAGAAAACACATCGGAGGCCTTCACGGCCGACATCAGGAGGATGAACTCTGTTCTCCGACAGATTAACGTCCCCATGAAGAGAAATACACCGCGCGGCTTTAGCTCCAATAACAGATTTACACCGGCTCGGGAGGAGGGGGGTGCACGTGTGGATGCTTCATCTCAAGACGTGTAACATTATCATGTGAGCAAAACCCCCCCAAGCCTCCTCCTCCTCCTCCTCCTCTTCACCCCCCACCCTGCACACACACACACACACATTAACACACACACTCACACACACTCTCTCTCACACGCGCACCGTGAAGTTGTGTTGGCTTTAATTGGAGCTCCCTTGATAACAGAGCTATAAGTCGAGCTTGAACCCTCCTGGACGGGCTGGACCTGCAGCTGTTCTGCAAAGCGCGGCGGTAATTTGCCCTCTGTCAGTGTCTCCGCAGCAGCCGCACAGCGGCGAAAAGGCTGTCACAAATATATGGAAGTGAATCCAAAAAAAGAAAGGCAAAAAAAAAAAAAAAGACAAACGGATTATATTTCACCTGGACAAAGACACCCAGAGATAAAAAAATAAAATAAAAAATTAAATAAAGCACCTCTCTGTGAGGATTACTGTTTTTTTTTTAATTGTTTCTTTATTCTAGGCTACGGGAAATATTTGCACCTTTTTTACAAACCAGGGCGTCATTAGGATAATGTTTTGTTTTTGTTTGTTCGTTTGTTTTTGTTATTAAGTAAAGCCTCCCGTTAATGTCGATAAAAATGCCGTTTTGACCCGTTGCCTCCAGCGGTGACATTTCATTTGACTGAAGAGGGTTTAACAGAGTCTCAGAGAACTCCGAGGGGACGAGGCAGTCGTGTCTTTGTGCTGTCGTTTTGTTTGCTTTCTTTTCCTTTTCTCTGCGTGCATCCAGAATATCAAATCAGCCACTAAATATACCAAACTTTCTGTGTGTGTGTTTTTAATCTTTTTTCCCTCCCTGCTCTGTAATGTGCATTTAATCCAAACCAAAACGTTGATTTTGTAAAATATATATAATAAAGATAATGAAATAAAAGCCTGATGTCAAAATAAATAAATACATCTAATTGGTAACATTTTAATTTTGAAACAATTATTTTATTTGACCCATGAATAAATCATTTATACAAGTAATATTACAAACCAAATTGCATCACTGGGATTGGAAACAGCCACCCTGTGCCATTTTTTATTTTACTTAGAATGTCTTGACCTATTTTAAGATTTATGATCTTGTTTATCAAAATAAAAGCTTAGAAAATAAAAGGTGATTAAGGCTTTGTTATTTAAAACCTTGACACCCCCTCCCTTCATCTCCAAAAAGAAAAGAAAAGAAAGGAAGACGGGTATAGTATGAATAAAAAGGGTGTTAACAAGCGTGTCTAATACGTTGTGAAAACTCACGAGGGCCACTGCTTTTTGTCAAATAAATCATAATTGTGAAGAGTCAAATTTTCCTGTCACAAGGAATTTGACTTGGTTTATTTTACATCAAAAGCTAATTTCTATATTTTACCTTTCAATGTGCCTTTATTTCCGCTTAAATGTGCAAAGTCCAGTTTGAGGTATAGGCTATATTTGAATAAATAACGATGCTCAAGCCAATAAACTTTTTTTTTTTTTTTAAATCATTTGATTAAAAACAAGAACGGACAAAAAGCAAAAAAAAGCTAAAATCGTGCGACTTTAGATGGCCTCAGCTTCCACCACATCCTCGTTGGAGAAAGAAATATTAACCACGTCACTGGATTTTTCATCAGATGTGTCGCGCAACCGCTTCCCGCGCACTCCTCTGTCTACTTTACTCAGTTTTTGTGTCAAAACAAAGCCTGCTCTGTATTATTATCGCCCCAAGACTAAACAGCAAAAGAAAAGGTCTTACCTGGGGCTGTTGCGGGGTGTGAGATCCCTGTGCAGCGCAGGCGGCGGAGCTGCAATACTGCGGAGCTGCAGAGACGGAGGAGACGCTGCCGGTAGATGGGGGCTGTTCCACGTTTCTGAGCTTACAGTCGAGCTCGGGCGTCAATTAAAACACGAGACATTTAAATATTCCTCTCTCGTATGCAGACAGCCCTCAACACTGCACAACACACAGGGAAAAATGGGAAGCCACGAGAGCCAATGGCCTACTCAGCATGTAGTTTATAACCTGTGATGTGTTGCAAAAGGAAAATTCTCAGGTCGGTGCCTGCAAAATGTGGGAACATTATCCTCATATATATATACTCTTGATAAGCTGTTAGAATATGTGAGCAATAAGGTGTACCTTTCTCTTTTTAGGGAGCATGAATGGAGCTCTGACATTTTTATTTTACCCCAACCCCACCCCCCTTCCTTCTAACATTCAAAATTATTCCTGATCTGAAAACGCATCAATAATGGCCACAAATGCAGCATCTCGCACCGTGGACGGACGTGTTTACAGTATGAGATTCAAGTCAAATGAGAACAGTCACAGTCTAAGTTTCACTGGCGGCGGAGGTTTGTGTGAATAAGTAGCCTAATTAAATGGGTGTACAGTCAAACTGGATCAATCAGTCTGACAAAGATGTGGAGCACAGCCGCACGTGAACGCGTCGCGACTCAATGACCAGATGCCAAATCATTTTTTTAAATGAAAGTGTTTAATTTATGAGTTATATGTATAGGAATCACTCCAAATCCCAAATTAAATCCTAGTGGGATAATTCTTACTAATCTTTATTGTTGTCTTCCCTATTTCTTTATTTTTCCCTTCTTTTTTTTCAGGATGACAAAGAAAGGATGAAATGTAGTCCTCAAATAATTAGCATTTGTGAAAGCACCTTTTGCACCAAACAAATCCTCCACACAGTTGAGCCCATATTTACATTTCTCATCCTCGTTTCCCCCTGAAGTGTCTGTCCATCCTCCCGCAGAAACTGAGCTGACATTCTTCATACAAATTCAAAGCAGTAATGAGGCTCTGAGACAGGAATTATTCTGCACACATGTGGCCTCCTGCAGCATCATTCAGAAATGAAAGAAATGATCATGCAAAATTCAGCATTATTCAAAAATCTCAGGACTTTATTAAAGATGACGACAGTTAATGTTGTAGAAAAAAAAGCTTTAATTGTGCATGAATCTCCACAAGAGGGGGATTTTTTTCTTTCAATACAAGACATATTAAATCACTGCCCTTGCAGGCAGGCAGGGTAAAAAAAAATGATTACATTGAACAATATAAACTGTGCATTTATTAGTAACATGAGGATGGATGAGTGATCCACAGAAGAAGGTGTCTGTCCTTAACTTCAAGCTCATGTGGAGAAACTGAGGCAGAGATGGACAGATTTCAGCTGACAACAAGTGAAGGGAAAGCGGTGTTAGTGAGCACTGGTGCTGGGAGCAAAGGGGGACAATTAATTACTTTCTCTGTACTGCCTGCATAAATGATCGTGTGCCATACTGCTAACAGTCATTTTGCTTCGCTCCTTCAGCCTGGGTTGACATCACAGTGTATCTCATCAATAATGCAGCAACGCTGAGATCCATTTCACTGTGTACCACAAAACGTAACGTGCACACGGCGTTCTTTGAGTGGTGATACCCAGACAAGGCGCTTGCAAAGGTGCTGGGTTCCACAGTGGAACCAGGGGATCCGGCACCGACCCCTGACGCCCCGGCTGGATCCCCCGGATCCCTGGCTCCTCTCTGCTGTAGGGCATGATGGTTGGTTAGATTACCACACATCCAGGGTTCATCTGGAGTTATCATTTCTGGGTCAGCTCAAGTGACACTCAGCCTCGCAGAGGGAGCGCTCAGTCGTTCCCAAAGCATGGCCAGAGAAGGAGTGGAGGAGAGGTGGAGGGAGGAAGCTGAAGAGGAGGAGGAGGAGGAGGAGGAGGATGAGAAGATGGGAAGGCTCTCCCAGGATCCGCTGTGGTGCAGGGAACTACGGGCTACACACTGACAGAATGAAGGAAGAGGGTGGGAAGGGGAAGGAGAGAGGGGTGTTGGAGGAGGAGGAGGAGGAACAGAGGGAGGAGTGAAGCACTGTGAGGCTACAGTCACATGTATCCCAGTCACATGAGCCGGGGTGGGAGGGAGGGAGGGAGGATGGTGAAACATCCTGGAAATATTTACAAACACACCCTGGACACGGCTTTGTGATTATTAAAGGAAAATAAATATAAAAAGGGACAATGAAGTGGAAATACAGTGAGCAACATCCTTGCACCATATATATGAAAGTGTGAAGGTCTGCAAGAACATCAGGCTATTCAAACGCTGCTATAAGAAGATTCTCATACTGAACTACCAACATTTGATGTTATAATGACCATGATTTTTGTTTTTCATTGTCTTTTTTTCTTCTGTGCATGATGCTTTGCTTTCTTTTTTAGCTACTTTTATTATGGTGATTGTTTTTGTTGTTTTTCATTGACTTTTTTTTTCTTCTCTACTGTGCTTGATGCCTTTCGTTTTAGCTACTTTTATTATTGACTCACTTGTCTTTTAATTACTTTTATATTGACACATTTTTATATGTCAAGAAGAAGGGTATACACTGTATATATGTATTGTTGTTGTTATTATTATTATTGTTATTGCTACTATTATTCTTTTATATATCGGATACTCTTATATTGCAAGAAGGGGCCGGACTAGATAAGCATTTGCTTCTTCCTGTCCCTTCTTGAACAAAACTGCTTTATTATTGTTGTTGATGTATGGTGTGTTTTTTTTAAAATTGTTTTGTTCAAGATGAATAAAGATCAAATCAAATCAAATCAAATATGTTTATGTGTGTGTGTGTGTGTGAACTTGCAAGTATACGTCTAAATTCTCATTTATCCTGTTTGTCATCTCCATCACTCCCCTTCACCCTCCTTCCTCTCCAAACTCCCTGCTTCCTCCACTTTTTCTTGAGCGCTTCCCCCTTCCACTACTCCTCTCACTACTCACCCCCCCCCCCCCCAATCCATCCATCCATCCCCACCTCCCTCCACCCTCCACCACCCCCTCCTTCGATCTCCTCCCTGCTCTGCTCTGCTGGAGCTCAAATTCAGCCCCAGTCCCTGGCAGATGGAGGATGGGAGAGAGGAGCTCTTAACTAGCCAGCCTGAGCCTCTGCTCTCTGCACACCAACTGCTGCCTGCCTCCCCTCCCTGCCTCCAGAGCAGCTCCAGCAGCACGCCGCCACCCGCACACACACACACACACACACACACACACACACACACACACACACACACGCTCCTCCGGCTCCTCTGGGGACAGGCTACCCTCCTGGGGACTGGTGCGTGTATTAGTCCATATCTGGCTACACTAGAAAGGACATGGAAACATAATAGATGGATGTTCTCTATCGTAACATCTCATAGGGCGAGGTGGCTTGTCTGAGTAGATGCGCCGGTTTAGGTGATGCTTTTTTGATTTTGTCAGCCAGGGCTGCCTCAGTCTGCTTCCAGCCATTCATTCAAGACAGAAAAAGGGAAGTCAACATGATGGGAAATACATTAGAGGTTAGACGGGAGTAAAAGCGGAAGATGGCGATGAAATTGTCTGGTTAAGTGCGGACAAGAAATCACACATATGACTGATTCAATGTACAACCGGGGGAAGAAAGAAGCTCTGAAAGCTCTCCTCGGGCACTTAGGTGCCTTTGACTGCCCCTGACTTTCATCTGGGCTCATCTGGCAGCCACCACTTCTCCTGGCGTGAGCCTGACCACCAGTTGCGGTCGAAGGGAGAGAAGCTGCCCCTCTGTGCTATTTGCAGCCACGTCTGTCCAAAGGAATCTGATGCTCTGACTGTCACTTCGTGGCCATGTGTGTTTTTTTATCACTAATTCTACCACAGGGATGTGGTTGTCCATATGACCACTGCGGACGCTGCTGCCCCGAGGGCCGAGGACCAGACGTCCGTGCAGGAGCTGCTCAAATGCTGCTTGGATATCAAGACATATGCACGCGCACACACGAGCGTGCAACGCCGTGTCTGGCCAATCACCGAGACTGATGTTCCTTTCAGCCATCATACAGCTGACACTCAAGTTGTTGTGTGTGTTTTCTTCTCCCCGCCAAGCCCGTGTCAGTTCCTGGCTGGTGTGGCCGGCAGTGATGGAGTCACTGCCGCTGACTGCGGTCGGGGCCCTTGGCCGCGGGGCTGCCGCGGCTGCTTGAGACGGCGGGGGCTGCTTGGCCTGTCAACTGGTTGTGACTAGAGCCTGTCTGGTCTCAGATCCAAGCTGGACAGCTCTGTCTTTCTCGGCGGCTACTGCCATCATCCCGTGGAAAGGCACGGCGGTGTGTGGTTGCCACCGCGCTCCGTAGCAGCATATGCTGCGGCTGAAGGCCACAGACATTCAGTCCAAACGGCCTGGAATAAAAACCCTCACATGTCTAAGCTGCAACTGAGACGCATCATATCATTCAGTTTCAATTCAGTTACACTATTTAACCCTAAAACTGTGTCACTTACATGCAGCTTCAATTTAAGATTGCTAATATAAATGACTTATATTTGCAAAAAACAGTTAAATACCCTCACAATTAGGGATGGGAGTCGTTCCTAGTGTTTCAATTTCTTGGAATCGTTTGCATATTTTTCAAATGATTCCCTTTTCGATTCCAGTGAGCATGAATGACGTCATCACGCATGTGGCGTAATGTGCGTAAGCCAGCAGTCGATAGTAGACATGGCGCCCAAGCGATACAGATGTACGAAAGTATGGATATATTTCAGTAAAAAAGACGACAACAGGCTAAAGGCTCAGTTATGCTTCTGCGTCAAAATGGCGCCGTGCCTACGGCATGTGGTTTGGGTCGACGCAGACGACACGCCGTCACCTGCGGCGTCACTGACGCGTACCCACCGAAAATTGTAACTACGCGTCGAGGAGACGCAGACCACACGCAGACGGAGAGGGCTGTGATTGGTTCGCTTGGAAGCGAAGCATTTCCAGGTTTCCAGTTTGAATCAGTAGTAAACTTTCAGGGCTCTTTTCTTCGTTTATGTGTGATTTTTTTTGTTTTTGTTTTTTGCACAATAGTTGTCCTTATTTCTTTGATTTACTGTGACTGGAAAAAGTCGGATAAACCATTCAGAAAAAGATCGCTAACTAGCGGCCGCGGGGGATACTGCACAGCGGCGAAATGGAGTGACGGAGAAGTCCGAAGGGTTCAGCACGGCGTCACGACTGCGGCGTGTGCTCTGTGTTGGTGTGACGCAGAACCCTAATTCAGCCTTAACTTGCAATACTCGCTAAGTGAATATTTCGTCAAAGGGAGGAAATACTACCAACATGCATACATATTTGCACACACAGCAGCAATAATGATCAAGGAATGTTGCTTTTTCCAGCAGCATCTGCAACGTTAGCATGTCCTTGGCTAATAATACTGCAGGTAACTAATTAACAACAAATGAACACTCCCTATCATGTAGCGCCATTTGCCTCATTGACTACGTTTACATGCAGTCAAAATTCGGGTTATTGCTAATATTCCGGTTACTGAGACATTCGGAATATTCCGTTTACATGGTAATTAATCATTTGGGATATCTGGATCAAACCAGCAATGCGTGGAGAACGTGATGACGCAATTCCTGTCATTTCTGCTTCTTCTTCTTGTATCCAAATTCAAAACAAATGCTGCTTCGCGCAACTTTTCGCTCACCTTCTTGTAAATCTGGCTATCCTGGTACTTTCTACCGTCTACAAATGCCAAAAATGTTCATATCCTTCATTACATTTATGAAGTGATTAGTCTCCTCCTGGTCTTGCGTTTCTCTGTGTTTATAAGAACTTCCTGGACCCAAAAGACCAGGAATCCTTGTGAACAGAGCATGCCCAGAAAACAAATTCCTGTTCCGTTTGATGGGGATATTCTGTTTGGCGTTTATATGACCGAATATTCGGGTTTTAAAAGGAGTAACCCAGGGGTCATATTCGGGTTTTTAAAAATAAAAATATGAATATGAGCAAATTCGGGTTATTCAAAGGGGTTATTGGTGTTTACATGGCTGCGAAATTCGGGTTATTGCCAATATTCGGGTTTTAAAAGGGTTATTGAGTGCATGTAAACGCAGTCATTGTTGTCCTTTTTGTCCAAAAGCGAAGCGATAAGGGAATTGTTAAAGAACCGAATCGGTCGAAAATCGAAAATGGAATTGGATTCGTAAAAATCGTATCAATTCCCATCTCTACTCAATGCTAAATTAATCCAGGCAGATATCAAGAAAATGCAGCAAAATAAGACTAACAAACATAGGTTATGTGTAAATCATTAACACGATGTATACAGTCCTTCAGAAATCTGTGGAGGGGTTTCGTTTTGTTTGTGTCAGTCACCAATAACCAAGTTAGAGGATGACGTGTTGGGGGGGGTTGAGGCTGAGCCACCGCTGGATGAGGAGGACATGAAAGTTGGCCTATTTCATGGTCAGACTGCGGCACTGCCGAGGCCCTGAATGGCAACGCATCTACTTTAATGTGACAGACAAGTCCCTAGGCAAAACCCGCGGAGCCGCAGCCAGCGAGCGGGGCCCAGGTACTTGATGAGTGTGACACCTTCACCATCCCGCTGTAGGAACGTCGCTGCCGCACGCTCCGCTGCCTCGGTTTAGAATAACAGCAAATAAACTCGCCTCTCATCCCGCCTGACGAGGCGTCCCCAGAACCTGTCCTCCCCAGCACTGTTGGGATCACCCATCTCCTTGTAGCCGCTCACAGGGCTCTGCTCCGATCGCTAAGCACTTGCCTTTGGGACCCACCTGCCGAGGGAAATTGTGGCCACGCCAGTACTGTAGGTGGCTGCGACAGGATTTGGCGAGCAGACACATCCTCTCACGGAGACCCCGTTTGCCCAATCAGGCGGAGAACTGAGCGAGTGTGTGTGGCTGCTTCAGAGAGAGAGAGCGCCTGCCCTGGAGGCATCTCGCATGCCTTCCCACATGCACTCACAAATCAAGCGGCACATCTTCCCTTAACGTGTCCTGCACGCACAGGTAGCTGTTGGAGCACTTGACCTTACCAGGCAGCGTTTCTCTGGGCTACAAAGTGCGGCGTTAAGCGCAACCTTTCTTCTATATTGGCCTATTAGGAGCCACAAGGCGCTCCGACGGACTACGCATGTGTGCGTCTAAGCAGGCTGGTGAGCATGAGCTGATCTACTGCAGTCCTGGGATAAGAAAGGCCCAGGAGTTCATTAAGGCTGCGGCTCGGGAGAGCCGCCGCGGGGATCCGCGCTGTAGCCGAGTGTTGCCAGGAGGCTGAGCTGCGAGTCCGGTGGGGAGGGCTGCTGTTGATGTCCATGGCATGTTTGCTAACAGCCTGATTCGATCAAGTGGTGTAAAAGCAGCTCAGCCAAGTGCGAGGGCTGACCCCTTGGCCCCTTCCTATTTTTAACAACACACTGTATCAGACAAAGGTAGACAGTTCAGTTAAGCACTTGTGGAGTGCAAATGATGCTAATATTCATGCAGTCGTACATTTGGGAGAGAAAATAACAAGACATGCAAAGCGAAAGAGCACAAGACTCCATCTGACTATCTGCAGTTGCTTTTGCTTATATGCCCTTTATCTGGAGGGCGAAGATTTGAAATGCTCTCTTAGTTTTCATCTCCATACTCCCACAACCCTTGTAAATGCATCTGAAGAGCAGAACGCTACAAAATATTAAATACTCTTGAAGAGACATGAAAAATGAAGCTCGAGGCGTTTTCGGTGGACATTTGAGTAAAATATGTGGAAAATGTAACACAACAAAAATGTGATAAAAGACTATTTCACATGAGGGTCTAGTGAACAAATCCTTTATCCCGAATCCCTGTATCCTGACAATAAAAACCATCCTAAGAATAGCTGTGATTCATAACAGTAGGTATTGCACAGACACTACCCATATTTCATCATTTATTACACAGCTGGAAAAAAATGACTCTAAAGTAGTCAAAATAATGACAGGCAGAAGGCACACAAAGTGTATTTGGGCTCCATTTCAACTATGTCTTGCGGTTTACCTTTGTTAGGCCTACACATAAAATAGAGAATTAAACCGCTTCTTCATGGCAGGGTCCTTCACGTTGACTTGGCCATGTGGACACTGGAAGACAGAAGAAGAAAATAAAAAAGATGTTGAATGAGTACATGTGGAGCAGCTCTACTTATACTGAAATATGTTTAAAAAAAACGACAAACAGGATGTAATGGAGGTTGAAAGCTACGACGGAGTATTAGGGACAAACTAAGAAAAAAAAATTGAAATTAAGAAAATAAAGTCATAATAATATGAGAATAAAGTCGTAAAATTACAAGAATAAAGTCATAATGTTGCAAGAATAAAGTCGTAATATTACGAGAATAAAGTCGTAATATTTTGAGAATAAAGTTGTAATATTATGAGAATAAAGTCGTAATATTAAATATATTATAAATATATAAATATAACTTCACAAGATACTCAATATTTAACATTTTAACACAGGGAGAAGACTGCTCTTCCTGTTAGAGTTCTCATAAATTATTTTTGTATTCTTGTAATATTACGACTTTATTCTCATAAATTACGACTTTATTCTCGTAATGTTACGACTTTATTCTCGTAATGTTACGACTTTATTCTCGTAATATTATGACTTTATTCTCGTAATGTTACGACTTTATTCTCGTAATGTTACGACTTTATTCTCGTAATGTTACGACTTTATTTTCGTAAAGTTACGATTTTATTCTCGTAATATGACGACTTTATTCTTATAATATTACGACTTTATTCTATTACGACTTTATTCTCGCAACATTGTGACTTTATTTTTGTAATTTTACGACTTTATTCTCATTATATTATGACTTTATTCTCGTAATTTCCAATTTTTTTTGTCTTAGTCTTAGTTTGGCCCTAATACTCCGTCGTAGAAAGCAGACCAGGATGACGAGCAAGTGAAATGCAGGAGAAGATAAGAAGGTTTTTGGACGGGTTGAGATGCTGCAGTATGACTAAATCTAACAATATAAACTCTGTGGGTCCGGCATCATCACCCCTCAGTTTGACTGAAAAATCAGACTTTGATTTTATTCCAAATGGAAAGATAGGGTTAGGCTCAGAGTCAGTTACTCAACTTAAAAAGATAAGTCCGACCTTGAATATGAATAAAAGATTTTAATCAACTTTGCTGCTGATATTTAGCTGCTACTGATACAAAAGTTAATAAAAATAAACAATCTATTTGGATTTTGGTCTATAAAATGGTGATAAATTGTGAAAAATGTTGATCACTGTTCCCCAAAGCCCAAGAATACATCCTCAAATGTCTTATTTTTATACAAACAAACAGTCCACAATCACAAGATATTCAATTTTCCCGTACGATGACTGACATTGACTCGACATAGTTAAACTAACGGACATCTGAAGTACGACTGTTTTCCGTAAACTGCTACGCAGGTTTGAGCCACCAGTTCAAACGACAATTACTACAAATGCAGTGATCTGACTTCAACAGCAGGAAATTCGCTGAAACTTTGAAACCTTGTAAAGTTTTGTGTAAATATGACGGTCTTGACGGATGATTTTTAAGTCACTCATATTACAATTACACAACAAACACAATAACAATATTGATATTGAGAATAACAGCCAAGAGTCAAGAGAGGGGTTTATTTACTTAAAAAATGAATTTACTGTCAATAGTAATGTTACTGAAATAATTTTGTTTTATTAACCCTTTGATGTCCGATATATGAAATAATACACAGGAAAATTATATATTTTTTTAATTTAGAGTGTATGAAATTAAAAACACACTAGTTTTCCAATTCCTATTATTTGTACCTCGACATTAGGAAGTATATTTATCTTCCTACTTCTTGTATCTATTTTTTTTAGAATCTTTTTTAACCGTATACATGTTTTTTATTATTGTTGTTTTGATTCTGGGGGCGGTTCGGAGGTGTCAGACGTGTATGCAGTACTGGAGTTGAGGGGGGATAAGGGGAGATGGCATCCCCCCTGAAATAAAAACGGTCCAAATAATCCCCCCCTGTAAAACTGCCATCCTCCCTCTCCATCCCTTATGTAATTTCATCAATGAATGTGGTTTTACTGCTATTTCAACATTTAGAGTCATCACCAGAAAAATAACACCAGAAAAATAACTTATTTGACAATTTACACCTGTTTCAAGTAAATTTTCACTTGAAATAAGTAGAAAAATCTGCCAGTGGGACAACATTTATCTTCTCATTACAAGCAAAAAAAAATCTTGTTCCACTGGCAGATTTTTCTACTTATTTCAAGTGAAAATCTACTACTCCATTTTACTTATCCTGTGAAGGACAGAGTCATATTGATAAGTTCAGAAAACTGTTTTTTATTTTTGTGTTTTGATGTATTTGATGTAAGCCCAGTGGATATTTAAAGCTTAAAGAAGGCTGCATTTAACTTAATTTCTGCAGGTGTTTTGGTCAGTGCTATTATTTATAATATATTATATTATTTGTAATCAGCACAAATTATCTGTCCCCATATGATAAAATCCACCATCCCCCCTGATTTTTTTTTTTTACAACTCGAGTACTGCATGTATGTAATAAATATGAAACATCAAGCATCAAGGGTTTAATGCTATTAACATTTTTTTATGACCTGTCCAGTCTCTCATCAGCTCATCACACCGGGAGCTCTCCGTACGGACCGGTGCTGAAACCCATTTAGCAGCTTTTTTCACTAGTGCTTGAAAGATCCATCTGTTGTGTTTTCATGTTTTTTTTTAGCAAAGACTATTGAGTTCATCGAATCTTCTTCCCAGGCCCTTTAATGCATACACATAAACATAAAGGGAAGATACAAACTTAGCCCTTTTCATCATTTTTTAAAACTCCTTTTATCTCCCAGTGGCTCCTACAAGAAATTAGGTGAGTTTAAGCAGCTGGGAAATGTGCGAGGAAACACCTGCTCCTTGTACCTCTGTACTATTTAAGCCCCTTGAACTAGTGGTAAGTCATCCTACTGGCAAAATATCCTGAAAATATAGATAATAAGTTGTAATTTACACCAAGCAAAATCACTATAGTTGTTGAGAAAAATCGACTAAAATAATGCCAATCTTTTTTTCAATGTTTAGAAATACAAGCACACAAAAAAGGAAACATGGCAAGCCATCACAGACTAAATGAATTCTGTGGAGCATGACTGGAAAAGAACGTGTGAGGATGAAGAGGAAGGACTAGACGAGAGTCACGAAGACGAAGACTGCAGCTCTCTGGAGGGGACAACACACGACTGGTGGTGGGAGCACAAATCTGTCATTTCACATGTTATTAATCCTATCACTATCAGGATTTGTTTTGGTTTTTGCAGCCCACAGGGATGTCCTGTTTCCGTTGCACTGAGAACTTAACCACTTGTGCATTGAGATAAACAGCTTCAGACTGCAAATCCCACACTTGGAATCAGCTCCAGAGTTATTAATCTTCTTAATCAATTAAGTAATATAGAGTAAAAGCCACATCTTTCATTAAAGCAACTTTTGAGTTAAATATCCAACCACTTTTCATTTTAGCGCTCATCCCAGAGCAGCAATTCCTATTCACCAATTTGGATGTGAAGACCAGGCCAGCTGACAGTCTTGCCGGGGCCCCGGACAAAATGATCTAAGATGGGCCCCCCTGCACCCGGATCTCTCCTTCTCCTCTTCCTCTCCTCTCCCTCTGCTCTTCAGGTTTTTATACAAGCTAATGGACGTTAACATTGGAGCTAGCCAGTTAGGTTAAGTTACAAGGTTGGTAAACGTTGGCTCTGCTGTTTCTTACCTTGCTCTACGCTGACTTTATTAATTCCAGCTTCACCGTCACCACCTTTTTAAAATATTTGTGTAGAGAATCTATGAGGCCTCTATTTTCTTCTTCTCTTCTTCTCTTTTCTCTTCTTTTCTGAGCACCGGACTTGTGCTGACCGGACATTTTGACCATTCTAATGGTTGAATTAAATGATAACATCAAATTTTGATCAGCGGCCAAACCATTTTTGTGTTGGGGGTTCTTGACCACAAGGAAGATTGGGAAGAAAACAAATAACAAGCTTCTATGTAACTCAAATACTACATATTTTTTTTCCACAAATAAGCATATTTTGAAACATTTTGAAAAATAATTCCATAATTTAATGAAAATAAAAAATAAAAATATTTTTTTTATTTTTATTTTTCCAGTTCTGGGCCCCCCCCCTACCCTGGGCCCGGGACAACAGACCCGTTTGTCCCCCCCTATCGGCGGGCGTGGTGAAGACCCTCGATTTAAGGCTGATAATGTGCACTTTAAAGGAGACGCCTTATTCTCAACAACCATATACAACTTATAAATTAATCTTAATCAAATGTGATATGCTTTGGTTAAAATGCTACATCATGTCCCTTTTCAAGCATGAATTTGCTCATAGCAGCCGGTTTTAGTAGTTTTAGTGGTAGTCAGGCACTCAACTACTCTCCCATCCTCTCCTTAGTGACATGCACTTATTTTAAGATCTGCAGTACAACTTTGCGTGCCCACGCAAGTGTACATTTGGATGCTTATTACAATTAAACCACATTTTATCATATGGAAGACCATACAGTACCGCCAGTTCACACTACTACAATCCCAGTAAATTAAAATACAGAAGTACAAATACTTTGTTACCTTACTTAAGTCGAAATTTTGGCTATCTATACTTCACTGGAGTAATTATTTTTCAGACGACTTTGTACTTTTACTCCTTACATTTTCACGCAATTATCTGTACTTTTTACTCCTTACATTTTAAAAATAGCCTCGTTACTCTATTTCATTTTGGCCTTAAAAAAAAAACTATCCAGTTAAATTGCTCCATCCGGATAGAGTGAATTTGGTTGTGGTTGTTTCAGATGTTCTTGTCCAGTTTTGTTCTTACATCCGTTCCCTCAGATTCCTGCAACTAAACTTGGATGTACATTCCAATAAAGGTTAGGATAAATGATAACATGCCTCTGAAGTTTGACTTTTTTCACCATTACAATACTTATAGGCAACTAGTCATCATATCTTCTGCACATTTTATCTTTGTTTTTTTTTCTGTTCTTTTTTCGATGCTTGTATGTTTGTAAGTGCAAACAAAAATAAATAAAAAAAAAAAAAAAAAAAATCTTCTGCTCTCAGAAACACATGCTAATGCTCAATAGTACACATATATGGTTCTTTAATATATTTGCATTATACTAAGATGCATTCATTTTCAAGGGCTTTTGTCCTTAATGGCTTTTTCCCCCTTACATTACTTTTACTTTTACACTTTAAGTAGTTTTGAAACCCGTACTTTTATACTTTTACTTGAGTAAAAAACTTGAGTTGATACTTCAACTTCTACAGGAGTATTTTTAAACTCTAGTATCTATACTTCTACCTGAGTAATGAATGTGAATACTTTTGACACCTCTGTTAAAATACTTGAACAGTCAAATAAATTCTAAATACTTCAATTTCCCTCGTCCGCTGTACGGCCACAGATAGCTGGTGCTGACCCACGTTTGGACAGTCTCATCAAGAGGCACTGACTAGGACAGGGATGTCAAAGGGAAAGGAAGTACCTCTGAAAGGTACTGTGACATCAGAGATCCTGGTCAGTGTAGAAGTTCGCTGACCTTTCTGCAACTCCGAAAGCATAAAACTGTACCGACAACTTCAAAAGAAGCACACTGCAGAACCGGGTGTTATGGTTGGTTAAACTGCTAACTCCACCAGCATACACCAGTTATACCACACGCAGAGCTGAAAAGACGTGGTTGAGAAGGGAGCTGTTTTGCTGCATCAATGTGCTTATTTAACCAACAGATATTGTGGATATTTCATTAAAACCAAAGTTAATTCTGTCAATTTTTAATGAAAGGGCATAAGGTGACCTTTTGAAGAATTGGATTGCAGATAATTACAAATAGGAATGCTGAAGTGAGGCGACCCCCAAGTCAAAATCACATGATAGCTCCTTCATCACCAACTGTGTGAAGTTAGTGGAGCCAGGCTTTGCTGTTGGTTCATTATTTTGTATTTTATTCAAGTTTCAGGGGTTAACATTTAAAAAAATCGTCTTGTTTTGTTTTGTAATGGCATTTTCCAGCATAAGTCTACTGATACACTCAGATTTGCACACAGAAATAAAAAGAAATACCAACAACAATTAGCTGAACAACACAAGTGCAGATGAGGATCTGTCTTTAATAGTAAAGCAAAACGCAAGAGCAGGAGCTTTAACCAACCATTCGCGGTACAGCAACATGATTTAGAGTTGAGGCTGGATCGATCAGAGTTGGAGATAAAGATGGGAATGCTGGGAAATTTGAACTGATTCTGTGATGTAACATTACCGTGCAAATCTAAACTGCTCACTGAAAAACACTTTCCATTTTTCAGTTTTGTAGAGAACTCAGACTACAAAATAAATGCTCACAAGCACGAGAAAGTGATTTTATTGACACAAACTGATATGTCTCCTTTAAGATTATGGTCTTTAAATAATTGAATATGTTTGGGTAAACAGCTAAAATAATAAAACTGTTCAGTCTCTAAACATCACTGGACTTAACTGCATATAAAACAGAACAAGCTGGAAGTTCAAAGCGTTGGCAGCTCCGTCATACTTTTCACTCAAAATTTTGCGTTATTGTTCATAATCAAATTAATGTATTCTTTTTAACGCCGTGGGCAGTCGACGTTGAGTCGATCAAAACGCTGCGACTTGTTTGACATAAGGTAAAATAAATAAATAAATAAAGGCAAGCTTTTCATTAAAACATACGTAGGAAATGCAGTTTACATCCGAGGTTAACAATCATTAGGAATTCAAATGATCACAACTAGCAGGTATGGAGGAGAAACAGAACAGAGCACAAAAACACTGAGATTAAAGAGAGAGAAAAAAAGTGTGCACTGGAAAAACAAGAGACATGGAGGACGACACAAGCTGGTGAAGAGGAAGACAAAGGAGCTCACATGTCTGCACGCGCTGCCACAGCATCTCCCTCTCTGAAGGTGGGCATACTCTGTAAACACCTTATACCCGGTGGAGGGGTCGCGATACATCTGCTGCTTTGCCTGAACATAACAAAGATATTACTATTTAATTAGGATGACAAACAAACACGCATGCTGGTGTGTGACCCCCGGCATGCATAACCATATACAGTACATCTACTCATTCAAAGGTATACAGTACGTCAGCATCTTGAAAATACAGATACTCGGCGTGAACATATACACGAGACAGCTTGCATGGGGGCAAGGTAAAGAGGGAGTCGGTGACCTCTTCACATAGAAACAGATGTAAGATAGTATAATTCTCATGATGTTGCTAATTAATGTGGTCTCTCCTTTTTGTGTGCAGCTTGGTCTTGCATCGGTTTATCGAGTGTGAGCCCTGCAAACGAATTTAAAACACAAAAGAATTGAGACAATGTTCATTTTATTTGGATCCGTCGTTCGTCTTGCAGGGCCAAACACGCAAACACCTTCTGTAGGTGAAAAACATTCAACTCCTCTGCCACAGAAAGTTAGGAAACGTCACCTCTCAGTCTGTTTCAAACTGAAAGCGCTCTAGTTGGTGAGCTTTGACAGCCCACGAAAGGAAATGGGCCCCAGGCCTTTTTGGCGACACGGCCTGTCATTTCACATGGCATTACAGGGCCACGCGGCCGAGCTGGCAGTGCCGGGCCCCCTCTGTATTGTGCTTTTTCCCACCCAGGCCCTACCGCTCTCCTCAGGTCGCGGCCAACTTGCCTCAACTTCAGCGTGACTCTGAAGCACAATGTTTACAACAGAGAGGCCCGGAGGCATGTGAACGACACCTTTTCACCACTGTCATCGGCACGGAGCTCACTGGCTCTGTTTGATGGAGGAGCGAGTAAGAGTTAGTGAATATGATGGATGTGACAGAAACAATTATCGTAACTCCATGACATGAACTGGGTGAGAATTATCTGTAAAGCTATCACAAAAAGTTAAATCTTTATGCTGTTTTTCTAAACATATGCTGTAAATTCTTTAAAACACATGCAATGCATAAAAATGGTTAAATGGAACAATTCTGTAAAAACAGGAATCATAAATCTTTATTTTTAGAGGATTTTGCATCACATACTGTAAAACCAGTGCATGAAATCCCATTTAAATGATGTAGAAAGGGATCTATATTAGGGAAACCAGAGACAGTGGAAGTGATGTTGATCATCTCGGTGCCTCTCTCTCTGTGTTCAGCAGGAAAACGTGGCGTTCTGGCACTAATGAGAAGGTTTCTTTGATTCAAACCACCCACCTAAATGTTGTTGCTGACTAGGCACATCCCCTCATGGCAACGCTCACCAACAGCAGTGGCTTCGCTCAGCAAGACACCGCAGCTCACCAAACAACAAGAGCTGCTTCGGAGCCGCTCCGGCGACACGACTCGGAGCAAAAAGGTGTAAATCTGGCACAGAACAACTCTGAGGGAGGATTCAGTGGGATTCAGGATGTCGGGCACATTAACGGAGTGGGAAGAAAAGCACGTTGTCCACCAAGAGGGAAGAGCCTGAACAGTTTACTAACTCCTGGTAATTAAGATTGCAGTAAAATTTTATCTCAAGGACGTCCCCGGGGACAGGTGGCTTTGGAAAACATGGTCAACCAGCATATCATAATATTGTGGCTAGTTTAAAACAAATATAAATAAAGCTTTAATACAACCAATATTGGATCAACGGTTTTTGTTTTTTTTACATGCATTTTGTTCATTTCGTGGAGTCAGGGATTTGATTTGTGTAGGTTTTTTATTGGTTGTTCATAACATACATATATACATATATGTATGTATGTACATACATATATGTATACATATATATACATATATACATACATATATACATATATACATATACATATATATATACATATATGTATGTATATATGTATGTATGTAAATACATACATATATACATATACATATATATATATATAGATGCACACATATATATATACACATGTATATATAAATATGTGTGCATGTGCATGTATATATATGTGTGCATGTATATACATACATATGTAAAGCATTGTCTTGATCATCCTTAATATATCACATAGTCTACTTTGATTGTAACAATGGTGTTCTTGGCAATCATAGTAATTTGAAGCCATAAAATAAGCACATGACGGTACTCAAATGCTGCCTTTAACTTGGCCAATTCCTTATCACAGAATATCAACAGGAAACAACAAGGTTACAGGTGATATGGAGGGAATCACTGTGATTTGCCGGTACAGTAAGTGCTGCACAGTCGTGGAGATGTGACGTGAAAATGATCAGATTGAGGTGCAGAGGTGATCGGATTGAGGTTCAGAGGTGATCAGATTGAGGTGAGAATGATCAGATTGAGGTGATCAGAATGAGGTGCAGAGGTGATCAGAATGAGGTGCAGAGGTGATCAGATCTGAGGTGAGAATGATCAGATTGAGGTGATCAGAATGAGGTGCAGAGGTGATCAGATTGAGGTGCAGAGGTGATCAGATCTGAGGTGAGAATGATCAGATTGAGGTGATCAGATTGAGGTGCAGAGGTGATCAGATCTGAGGTGAGAATGATCAGATTGAGGTGCAGAGGTGGTCAGAATGAGGTGCAGAGGTGATCAGATTGAGGTGATCAGAATGAGGTGCAGAGGTGATCAGATTGAGGTGCAGAGGTGATCAGATTGAGGTGCAGAGGTGATCAGATTGAGGTGATCAGATTGAGGTGATCAGATTGAGGTGCAGAGCTGTGTTACCTCGCACGCCCGCCTGTGGGCCACGTGGATGGCCATCTCCTCCTCCGTGACCCGGTGCGCCCCGCAGGTCTCCGGCTCCGCGTCACGGAGCGCGGCTGTGCCCCCGCCGGTCCGCAGCTCGTTGCTCAGCCGCTTCGGGTTCCTCTCCTCTAAGCACTTCCGTACTGACATTGTTATAAGTCGTTTATTGAGCTGGAGAATGGTGATCATCAATCTGCTGCAAAATGCTTTACACGGGTAGTTTTTGTGAAACATGCTCCAATAAAACCAACTCAGGCGCAGTTCGGATCGAGAAAACGCACGTCGAGACTGCGGTTATTTTCCTGCAACAGAGATGGTTTATGCTGCATGCTTAAACTTTGGGTGTCCTTCTCGGTGTTTTGGCTGGGTTTGGTGTTTCACTTCCTCCTCTGCCCCTCTCTCTCGTCACAGCGGTGACATGTGATCAGCTCCTGCACAAACTCTGCTGCACCAGATCACACAGCGCCTCTGCTGCCGCACAACTGCTACTGTCATAGTCTGGATCTGTCTCCAAAATGATGAGGGGAGTGATGATCACATAATGTCTCACGATGTGTCACGTAAACTGTTATAAAATCTGTCTCTGATATATTATTATTATTATTATTATTATTATTATTATTATTATTATTATTATTATTATTATTATTATTATTATTATCATCCGTATTATTATTATTATTATTTCTAATTATTATTATTATTAATATTATTATTATTATTATTATTATTATTATTATTATTATTGTCATCATCATCATCATTATTATTATTATTTCTATTTTATTATTATTATTATTATTATTATTATTATTATTATTATTATTATTATTATTATTATTATTATTATTATTATTATTATTATTATACGGAGTCCCTCTGGTGACATTTGAAAAAAATAAAATAATGCATGGCCACGCATTAATAACTCGTGGCCACGAGTTAATTATCTCGTGGCCACGCATTGATTATCTCGTGGCCACAAGATATTAACACGTGGCCACGAGTTATTAATGCGTGGCCACGCATTATTTTATTTTTTTCAAATGTCATCAGAGGGGCTCCGTATTATTATTATTATTATAATAATTATTATTATTATTATTATTATTATTATTATTATTATTATTATTATTATTTATATTATCTTTTTATTATTATTATATCTTTTTTTATATCTTTGAGAGTCTTTGTCCACCGAGAGGGAAGAGCCTGAACAGTTTACTAACTCCTGGTAATTAAGATTGCAGTAAAAATGTTATCTCAAGGACGTCCCCTGTACTGGGACAGGTGGCTTTGGAAAACATGGTCAACCAGCATATCATAATATTGTGGCTAGTTTAAAACAAATATTTGAGAGTCTTTGGGCATCACAGCTAGAGATAATTTCATCTCAGGTGCTCATATTTTCAAAATAAAAGCATTCCACTCTCAAGCAGTTTTCACTGGAAGACCTCTCTAATCAAGAGGCAATTTCCATGAACGCAGCAGACTGGCTTTTCTACGCAACTTTGAGATCATGTTTTAGGACATTTTGTTAACCCTACGTGAAGGCAGGTTAAGGTCCACTAGCTTGAAAGCCCCATCTCTATTCTTCAAATGGCACCAAGGCCTCTTCTTCCAATAATATCCAAGCAACAGTGACTTGGACTGGGCACGCCAAGGTTGATGAGTGGACAGTAATGAGTCCTCTCGAGGTTATCCACCGCTGTAAGCCACCACTGATGACGATTTGGCTCCAGAACTACGGGTAATGAAACCTGACAAGTGTCTTTTGACTGACATTCTGGGGTCAATTCACCCTGAGACAAATTCCACGTCACTTGGAAAAATATTTGCATGAGCATTAGTGCAGAAGACATGATGGTAAATTTGACAAACCCAGTTATTCTCCTTTGGATATAAATGTCTTAACTGGTTAATGTGTATTAAAATCGATGTTTTAATAATTTACGCCACAATAAACTTTATGCTGATTCTGTTTCACAGGCTGCTATCATCCTCGCTGAATTTTCTCAATGAGAACCATTCCGTAATATTTTACTTTAAGAGGCATTTTCACTTCAGCACGATGGATTATATGTTTAAATCCTGTCTTTAATATATTTTTTGGCCTCTGAACCACATGCAATGAGTGACCAGACCTCTTTACTTGTCACAGTCCTAAGGACATGAAACATCGCTGGTTCATTTTACCCATAATTCATAGTAGTTTTATCCATCTCAATGTTTGCATCATGTGCCTTTTTTTCTTTTTTTTCCCCCATGTCAAGAAAACAACCCTACCATTATGATTTCATATGAATGCCTGAAACAGCAGGTCCCAGTCTGCTGCCACTTAATTACCTTCCAGTGAGCCCGGAGAAGTCTGGCTCTGATCCAGACGCGCTCTCTGGAGAGCAGCGAGGAATATGCCATTGCTTTCAATTTACAAAATGAACAAATATTGCAATAAAATGAGAGTCAACGGGGGAAAAAAGACAACAACAGAAAAAAACAACAAGTTAGTTGGATAATAAGTTACAGACAGACTGAACTTTAGTGCACTCTAACTGGTTTTAACTCACAAGAAGAAGTTGAACGAACTGAATCAGAGTACTTTTCCATTTACGGTTAAATTTGGAGATGTATTTATATTTATATTTATATTTATATTTATATATATTTATATATGATGTGATTAAGGGGATCTTTAATAGTGGTGCACATACAGTTTTGCCATTTAACAGCTCCGTCAGTGGGCTGGAACTTCTGCAGATACTTCCCACCTAGCTGATGTTATAGTTACTGTATAGATGGCATACACTTATAACATACAATCAGAGGTGGACAGAGTACTCGACTCCAGTACTTGAGTAAGAGTACAAATACTACTTGTCAAAATTTACTCCGTTACAAGTAAAAGTAGCTCAGTCAAAATATTACTCGAGTAAGAGTAGAAAAGTACTTGCTTTTAAAGGTACTTCAGTATCCAAAAGTAAATGCTTTTACATTTATTTTAAGTAAAAGTAAGATTAAGAGTAAGAGTACATTTCTTATTTTCCACATCAGTAAATTACTATATTTTTTCTAAATTAATTTAAGGATCTTTTAACTATTGTTTCTGAGAACTCTTTGAAACCAGCTGCACTGATGTGCTGCTTTTAGAACCACAATGTTATATAAAACCTGCAGAAACACCAAAAACAAATCAAATGAATGGGATCATAAGAGGACAGCAGATGATGCAGAGTTTATTAACAATCATGAACTGAAACCAAATGAACCTGCACCATCCAACTAAGCCTGGATCCCCCTCAAAGACCACTGCTTTACAAAAAACTACATCTCTGCTTTCAATAACTCAATGTTGAAGTCACTTAACTTTACAGGAAGGACATGTACCAGTACAATATAGCAATATAGAGCATAACAAACTGTCTTGTCTCCTCATGTCTGTCTTGTCTCCTCCTTTGACAAAAACAGCTTGTGTCCAATAGGATTTTAGGGAAGAAGAAAATAGAGCAGACCTGAAAGTAAAGAGTACTTTTCAGCCTTCCTAGAAATTTACTCGAGTAAAAGTAAAAATATTTGTCTTGAAAATGTATTCAAGTAAGAGTAATAAGTACCAAAGAAATCTAATACTCAAGTAAAGTACAAATCCTCTGGATATGTACTTAAGTTAAGTACAGTACTCAAGTAAATTTACTCCGTTACTGTCCACCACTGCATACAATCATTATGGGCTGGAAAATCAAGCTTTTCCCACACTTCTTTTGTGCAGATGGACACGTTCCCCACTGAGAGCTCTGCTGCCGAGGGTAAAGTCTCCCCAGTGCCGGTAGAGAGGGAGGGCCCAACAGCGCTCTTTGATTTAAACCACTTACATTGATCTGATGGCCTTTTTCTTTCTTTCTTTTTTTCTTTTCTTTACTGCTATTAAAATGTTATGGACTGTTTACCACTTCAAGGTGAAGCACCTTGCTTAAGTGCAGCTTGAGGCTAATTAAGAAATGAGAACACCTTCCAAATACGCTCATTTCCAGACTCCATTAGGGTTTTATTTGGACTGACCCGCTATCACCATAAATCTGCAGTTTGCCTCCAATCAGCTGCGATCCCACCTGCAGTTCTCTGGGTTTTTGTCTACGCGCAACGTGCTTTGGCCTCTTTGACACGAAGCTTGAGCACTATGCTGAAAGAATTAGGGCTGGCCTGTTTCGGAGGTTTGTTGTGTGGAAGTTTATGGCATCGTCTGTATTTTAATGTTCACGGCCGACATTAAAGCGCACAGCGTGATATTAAACGCCACGGATCTTGAGATTATTAAGAGAAATTATGGGCTAAATTGGTGAGTGGAGGAGGCAGATTTAGTCATATTGACTTCTAATGGAACAAATTTAACTTTTTGTTGTTCAAAATGACCAGAAATAATTGTTGTCTTCTAGTCAGCGTTGAACTTGTAAAACCAGTAGGTTTGAGGGATTTTAAAGCTCAACGCAAGAAAAAATAATGGTTTAATTAACTTTTTTTAGAAAAAAATCTTTATGTGTGTGCATGCTTCCATCCATCCATCCATCCATCCATCCATCCATCCATCCATCCATCCATCCATCCATCCATCCATCCATCCATCCATCCATCATCCATCCATCCATCCATCCATCCATCCATCCATCCATCCATCCATCATCCGTCCGTCCGTCCGTCCGTCCATCCATCCATCCATCCATCCATCCATCCATCCATCCATCCATCCATCCATCCATCCATCCATAATAATAATAATAATAATTCATTTTATTTAGCGGCGCCTTTCACGTCACCCAAGGTCACCTTACAGAATAAAAACAAAACAATACAAATCCGGAAAATACAATAGAAATACAATAGAAAATAAAATACATACACACATACACAATACATACAATTGAATAGACAACCAAGGAGCAACAGTACAGATAACAGTATGGTGGGAGGTAGTGTGTGGTGACCGGTCAAAGTGAATGGGCAAGTTTAAACAGGTGAGTCTTGAGTTGCGTTTTGAAGGTGGTGATGGAGTCTATTTGTCTTATGTGTGGGGGGAGGGAGTTCCAGAGTCTTGGTGCCGTGCAACTGAATGCTCGGGCACCCATGCTGCTAAGGTGTGAGGTGGGAGTGAAAAGAAGTCCAGCAGAGGTTGAGCGGAGGGTACGGGAGGGGGTGTATTCTTTCAGTAGGTCACAGAGGTAAGTGGGGGCTAGGTTATGAAGGGCTTTGTGGGTGAGGAGGAGGATTTTGTAGATGATGCGGTATTGGACTGGGAGCCAGTGGAGTTGGATACGAACGGGGGTGATGTGGTCAGATGACTTGATGCGGGTGATGATCCGGGCGGCCGAGTTCTGAATGAGTTGTAGTTTGTTGGTGAGTTTGGTTGGGAGGCCAGTGAGGAGAGCATTACAGTAATCGATACGGGATGTGACGAATGAGTGGACCAGGATTTCGGTGCTGGATTGGGACAGTGCTGGACGGAGTCTGGAGATGTTGCGGAGGTGGAAGAATGCAGTCCGGGTGATGTTGTGGATGTGAGGTGCAAATGAGAGTGTATTGTCCAGAATGACGCCGAGGCTCTTGACGTGGGGGGAAAAGGGTACTGGGAAGCCGTCGATGATGATGGGAGGGGCGGGAGAGGGTTGTGACTTGGTGAGGGTGGATTTGGAGCCGATGAGAAGAGCCTCAGTTTTATTGCCGTTGAGTTTTAGGAAGTTATTGCTCATCCAGGTATTGATGTCGTGTAGGCAGGTGGTGAGGGAAGCGGGAGGAATGGCAGCGGTGGGGTTGGAGGAGATATAAATCTGAGTGTCATCGGCCATCCATCCATCCATCCATCCATCCATCCATCCATCCATCCATCCATCCATCCATCCATCCATCCATCCATCCATCCATCCATCCATCCTCCATCCATCCATCCATCCATCCATCCATCCTCCATCCATCCATCCATCCATCCATCCATCCATCCATCCATCCATCCATCCATCCATCCATCATCCATCCATCCATCCATCCATCCATCCATCCATCCATCCATCCATCCATCCATCCATCCATCCTTTCATCCCAAAACTGGGAACACGCCCACTGTACGTCGGTCAAAGTCGGCGATGGCGGCTTTACTTTATTCTTCTTTACCTACAAAACTCTCTTCATACACTGATAACCAAGTGGTTCTTAGTACATTAAAGATCTGGTATCAATTTAGACGGCACTTTAAATTCATAGCTTTATCTTCTTTGGGTCCTTTAATCAATAACCACTTGTTTCCTTCTTCACTTTTGGACTCAACATTCTCGGTATGGTATGACAAGGGTATCAAACAATTCAAACATTTATATGTAGATGGTGTCTTTGATAGTTTTGCCAATTTGTCATCTAATTATGGCCTCCCTGTTACTCATTTGTTTCGCTATTTTCAGATTCGTAATTTTGCCTCCAAGTCTTTCCCTAATTTTCCCTCTGTACCTCCAGAGCAACCTTGGGAAAGCTCGCTTTCACGTACTCAAAATCAATATATATATTATATATAATTGTATATAACTTCATTCTGGTACTGAACAGTCAGTCAAATGAAAGGATTAAGAATGCATGGGAAAGGGAACTGGGGATTCTACTGACGGAGGAGGTTTGGGAATGCGCTGTAGGTACGATACAGTCTACGACTTCTTGTGCTCGTCTTGGACTTATCCAATTCAAAGTTCTACACAGGGTGCATTTTTTCCAAGTCAAGACTCTCTGAAATATATCCGGAAGTGGAAGAAACGTGTGATAAGTGCCATGGCTCTCCCTGTCACCTCAGCCATATGTTTTTTCTTTGCCCTGAACTGAATCGTTTTTGGACTGGCTATTTTTCCATTATGTCCGCTGTTCTTCAAGTAAATCTGCAGCCTTGCCCGTTGATTGCTATTTTTGGAATTCCTGATGCCTCACTTGCACTAAATTCTTTACAAAAGGACATTATATCTTATACATCCTTACTAGCAAGACGTTGTTTACTGTTGCACTGGAAATCTGTTAAATATCCTTCAATCACCCGGTGGCTTAAAGACACCATGTTCTTCTTAAAACTGGAGAAAATCAAGTATACATTGAGAGGATGTACGGAGAAGTTTTTTCACAAATGGCAACCCTTTATTTCTTATTTTACAAATGTAGAGGTACTGCCCAACTGAGTGTGTGTCTGTTGTTGTTGTACTTTGGAATGTATGAGTAACCACTATTATCTGTTGTCATCTTGAGCCGTGGGGGGCGGGAGGAATGGGAGTGGTGGGTGGGCGGGTGGGAGGGAAGGTAGTTTATTTGTTGTTAATTTTTTTACAATTTAACTGTATTATTTACTATTATACTTGCTTTTTTGTATTTGAAGTTTTGTATAGGTTTAACAGAAAAATGTTAACTGTGAAACTGTGATTCAGTGACTGGAATTGTCTTATGTTCTCACTCTCCTGACCTGGTGCTATAGTATATATATATATATATATATATATATATATATATATATATATATATATATATATATATATATATATATATATATATATATCTATATATATATATATATATATCTATATATATATATATATATATTTTTTTTTTTTTTTTTTTATATTTAACCATGCTGTAAATGTGGTTATTTCTGCTCCAAAGTTTGACATTTTAACACTGGAGTCAAAGGTCATTGACTGTTTTTTGGAGCCAGCCTCCAGCAGCCAGTCGAGAAACTGCAGTCAATCTCTTAGTTCTGCCATGAGACTCAACCAGGACATTTGATTCTTTGGCCTGAAAGAGACACTGTCTGAGAATAAGTTGCTGTAAGAACCTCTGTATACTTTTTCGGTATTGATGGTGCCTTTCCAGATGTGATGATGCCAGTACTCGAGTTGAGGGGGGATGAGGGGGGATGGCATCCCCCCTGAAATAAAAACGGTCCAAATCATCCCCCCTGTAAAACTGCCATCCCCCCTTTCCATCCCTTATGTCATTTCATCAATGAATGTGGTTTTACTGCTATTTCAACATTTAGAGTCATCACCAGAAAAATAACTTATTTGACAATTTTCACCTGTTTCAAGTAAATTTTCATTTGTAATAAGTAGGAAAATCTGCCATTGGGACAAGATTTATCTTCTTATTACAAGCAAAATAATCTTGTTCCACTGGCAGATTTTTCTACTTATTTCGAGTGAAAATCTACTTGAAACAGGTGAAATGTAAGCCCAGTGGATATTTAAAGCTTACAGAAGGCTGCATTTAACTGCTGCTATGTCATTCCTGCAGTATTTCTGCAGGTGTTTTGGTCAGTACTACTATTTGTAATATATTATATTATTTGTAATCAGCACAAATTATCTGTCCCCATATGATAAAATCCACCATCCCCCCTGATTTTTTTTTACAACTCGAATACTGGATGATGCCCATGCCATAGACACTAATGCATCGCTAAACCATCAGGGGTGCAGGCTTTGGAACTAAGTGCTCATAGGAGAGGGACAGTCCTCTATTTTACCATCTTTAATTTGTGCCAATTACTTTTCCAGTCTTCCGTTGCCCCAGTTCCAACTTTTTTAGATCTGTTCCATATAATTTAAAATGATGCAATATTCTCCATGAAATGGCAAATAGTCTCAGTTTCACCATCTGGTATGTTGTATGTTTCCTATTGTGAATAAAGTAAAGGTTTATGTGATTTGCAAATCATAGCATTCTGCTTTTATTGACATCTGAAATATATATAGATACAGATTAAAGTACAGAGTAAATGTTTATATAATTTATGAATAAATAAATAAATAAATAAATACAAAAGAGCGTGGCTGATGAGCTCAGATTATCACTGTGGTACGATCTCCTGTGAGAAAGCGCATAAAACCCTCCAGCCTACTCCTAAAAACTATTACTGAGGAGATTTTGCTCAGTTTTTTAAAAATGAACGTAGTATTGGTTAAACTAATGTTTCATGGAGGACATAAAACATCAACTACTTGCATATTTCATTGGTTCTTTATACATTATATAATCACTGCCAAACAAAAACACCTCAGCTGTTCATTCAAACTCAGTAGGTGGATGAATCCAAGCTCTTGACTGCCATAACGTTTTAAATACTGCAGTATCTTCCTCTGACAGGTAGGGAAATTGAAAGTTAAAGGTACACAAGTACTAAAATTGTAATTATAACAGGAATTCGACCACAGCTGTGGAGTTTTAAGGAAGAGTATTAGGGCCATGCAGGAGAAAAAATATTTGACAGGGGAAGATTTTTTTTTATTGTGCACTTTGAGAAAAAAGTTGAAATGTCGAGATTAATGTTGAAATACAATTTCAAGGATAAAGTTGAAATACATTTCGACTTTTTTCTTGAAATTGTACTTCAACATTATTCTCGATATTTCAACTTTTTTATCGTCATTTCAACTTTTTTCTCGACATTTCGACTTTTTTCTCGACGTTTCGACTTTTTTCTCGACATTTCGACTTTTTTCTTGACATTTAGTATTAGGGCCAAACTAAGACGAAAAAAAATCGGAAATTACGAGAATAAAGTCATAATAATATGACAATAAAGTCATAAAACTACAAAAAAGTCATAATGTTGCGAGAATACAAAAATTGGAAATTACGAGAATAAAGTCATAATTTTGTGAGAATAAAGTCGTAATAATACGACTTTAGTGGTAATATTACGACTTTATTCTCACAACATTATGACTTTATCCTCACAATTTCCATTTTTTTTGTCTTAGTTTGGCCCTAATACTCCATCGTAGAGGTTTGTTCATCATTTCACCAAAATGCACTCTTTATCTGCCTCTAAACGCATGTTTAGGAGCCCCTGCAGCAGACAAACACCCCTCCATCACCAGCGCGGGTCACGTGCTCCAGGTCCAGAAAAAGGTGCTCGTCTGACGCGCTGACGTCACCAAATCTTTTGACAGCACTTCCTGGACTGCCGTTTTGTTGCGGGAAATAGTCTCGAGCAGCCGAGCGACATTTCGACTTTTTTCTCGAAATTGTACTTCAACATTAATCTCGTCATTTCAACTTTTTTCTCGACATTTCGATTTTTTTCTCGAAATTGTACTTCAACATTAATCTTGATATTTCGACTTTTTTCTCAACATTTCGACTTTTTTCTCGACATTTCGACTTTTTTCTCGAAATTGTACTTCAACATTAATCTTGATATTTCGACTTTTTTCTCGACATTTCGAGTTTTTTATCAACATTTCAAGTGTTTTCTCGATATTTCCAGTTTTTTCTCGAAATTGTACTTCAACATTAGTCTCGTCATTTCAACTTTTTTCTCGACATTTCGAGTTTTTTCTCGAAATTGTACTTCAACATTATTCTCGTCATTTCAACTTTTTTCTGGACATTTCGACTTTTTTCTGGACATTTCGACTTTTTTCTTGAAATTGTACTTCAACATTATTCTCGATATTTCAACTTTTTTATCGTCATTTCAACTTTTTTCTCGACATTTCGACTTTCTTCTCGACGTTTCGACTTTTTTCTCGACATTTCGACTTTTTTCTTGACATTTAGTATTAGGGCCAAACTAAGACGAAAAAAAATCGGAAATTACGAGAATAAAGTCATAATAATATGACAATAAAGTCATAAAACTACAAAAAAGTCATAATGTTGCGAGAATACAAAAATTGGAAATTACGAGAATAAAGTCATAATTTTGTGAGAATAAAGTCGTAATAATACGACTTTAGTGGTAATATTACGACTTTATTCTCACAACATTATGACTTTATCCTCACAATTTCCATTTTTTTTGTCTTAGTTTGGCCCTAATACTCCATCGTAGAGGTTTGTTCATCATTTCACCAAAATGCACTCTTCATCTGCCTCCAAAAGCATTTTCAGGAGCCCCTGCAGCAGACAAACACCCCTCCATCACCAGCGCGGGTCACGTGCTCCAGGTCCAGAAAAAGGTGCTCGTCTGACGCGCTGACGTCACCAAATCTTTTGACAGCACTTCCTGGACTGCCGTTTTGTTGCGGGAAATAGTCTCGAGCAGCCGAGCGACATTTCGACTTTTTTCTCGAAATTGTACTTCAACATTAATCTTGATATTTCGACTTTTTTCTCAACATTTCGACTTTTTTCTCGACATTTCGACTTTTTTCTCGAAATTGTACTTCAACATTAATCTTGATATTTCGACTTTTTTCTCGACATTTCGAGTTTTTTATCAACATTTCAAGTGTTTTCTCGATATTTCCAGTTTTTTCTCGAAATTGTACTTCAACATTAGTCTCGTCATTTCAACTTTTTTCTCGACATTTCGAGTTTTTTCTCGAAATTGTACTTCAACATTATTCTCGTCATTTCAACTTTTTTCTGGACATTTCGACTTTTTTCTGGACATTTCGAGTTTTTTCTCGAAATTGTACTTCAACATTAATCTCGACATTTCGACTCTTTTCTCGACATTTCGACTTTTTTCTCGACATTTCGACTTTTTTCTCGTAATTGTACTTCAACATTAATATCGACATTTCAACTTTTTTCTCGACATTTCGTCTTTTTTCTCGACATTTCAACTTTTTTCTCAACATTTAGTATTAGGGAAAAGGAAATTACGAGAATAAAGTCATAATAATATGAGAATAAAGTCGTAAAATTACAAAAATAAAGTCATAATGTTGCGAGAATAAAAAAAATTGGAAATTACGAGAATAAAGTCATAATGTTGTGAGATTAAAGTCGTAATATTACAACTTTATTCTCGTAATTTCCTTTTTTTTGTCTTAGTTTGGCCCTAATACTCCATCGTAGAGGTCTGTTCATCATTTCCCCAAAATGCACTCTTTATCTGCCTCTAAACGCATTTTCAGGAGCCCCTGCAGCAGACAAACTCCCCTCCATCACCAGCGCGGGTCACGTGCTCCAGGTCCAGAAAAAGGTGCTCGTCTGACGCGCTGACGTCACCAAATCTTTTGACAGCACTTCCTGGACTGCCGTTTTGTTGCGGGAAATAGTCTCGAGCAGCCGAGCGGAGGAATTAGAAAATAAAATAAATAATAAAAATAATAAAATAAAAAAAACAGAGAAGACGAGGAGCAAAGACGAGCGAGAGCTCCTGCAGTCACGTGGTCGCGGCAGCTTTGAAGCGGGATCAGATGAGACGGGAGACGTGACGCCGACACCGAGCGAGGACGAGGGGAAAAAGCTGCTGGGACGGAGCTGGAGCGATGCGGTGACTACACCATGGACACCAGGATAAAGTAAGGGGATTTCTGGTGGTGTTTTTGGTTTTTGGGGTGTGAAACGTGAAGGAATGCGGTGCTGTAACTGGAGCCGCCTGCAGCAGCAGCGGGTCGAGCCGCCTGACCAGCTGGCTCGGGTCAAGGCGGATTTATGGTTCCGCGTTACACGGCGTGCGTCGCCTCGTACCTTACGCCGTACCCTACGGCGTAGGCTCTGCGTCGGTGTAACGCGGGACCATGAATCAGCCTTCAGTCTGGAGCTGAGCTGCCCACCAGCTCGCTGCAGGCGGCCGCAAATACCCAGCGTGGGTGACCCCAGTTACTCCAATAACCCCACGTCCAAGATGAGAAAACTTCCCCCTGAATGTTCACTCCAGGTATCAGTGACACCTCTGATGTTTGACAGAGTCTGAGCTGTAAAGTAGGACCAGATAACACTTTATTTACATGCATAAACGCACCTAAACAGGAGCTTATCCGTGTTTCCTAATGCTGAAAGCTTTCCTGTGCTCCTGTAACGACACCTGCAGCTTCTTCCCACGTGTAAACAGTGTCTGGTTGTTTTCAGGGAGAATCCAGAAAGATCATTTGATCTGGTGGTCCAGGTGGCATGCCCCACGTCCGAACATGCAGGTAGGTGCTATTTCTGTCTGTCACGTTTAGTGCTGGACTGCTTAGTTTATATTTATATATATATATATATATATATATATATATATATATATATATATATATATATATATATATATTATATTTGGATGGTGGTATGGGTCACACAATGGTGGATATTGTAGTGCCTTTATCATTATTAGTGATGTGTACATAATTTACCTGCATAGAGATGTTAGTCACAGCATTACCATACAGCGTTTATTCAGGTTATAATTTATGTTGTTACTAGTGTTTTGGTCTATGTGTTTAATGTGTTACGGTCCCTCTAAGTACGGTGACGTTTTTGGAGTCAGTTAGTTCTGTGATGGGAAGCGCAAGCTTCTTAACGTTTAGTTTTAGTTAACTGGTGGATTTAATAAAGGGACAAACGCTTCTGCGTCTGCACCGTGATAAATTGTCGGCTCATCTATTTTCACGACTTCCACAATATTATACTATTTTTTTTATTTTATGTCATACTCCTAATGTCTTAAAAAAATGGGGGATGTCACATTTCCGATATTTCCCCACCTGATAACATTAGATTAGATTGTCCTTTATTCCTCCCTCAGTGGGGAAATTCGCTTTGTGCAGCATCAACACACACAAAACACACATATAGCGAAAGGGTAAAAAAGTAAAAAATATATAATTACAAAATATAAACAGTATATACATTGGAATGAAAATAAAAGTAGTGCAGTATCAGAAAGAAAGAGAAACAGTTCTTTTATGCTTTTCTTTTAGAAGTTCTGTGAAATGAAGAAATTGTAAAAACAGAACATTAGAAGGGGTAGGACTAGAAAAGTTTTTTGAAACTTCATCCTACACCCTTTCAAACAGGAAATATTTATCTATATATAGATTTGTCTCTCGAATTTCCTTTGTTTTGCTTATGTTTTTGTTTTGTTTTTTCGGTATATACATATTATGTATACTGATTGTTTTTTTGTTTTTGTTTTAACCTGTTTGAATAAATAATTAAATGAAAATGAAAAAATGAAAAAAAGCAGATAGAATGTGCTGGAGGTAGGGAGATATTGCACATCTTGTTGTTATTGCAGCGGGGAGGAAGGACCTGCGATGCCTCTCAGTGACGCATCGAGGGTGATGAAGCTGATAACTTTTTGATCAACTAAAAATTGCTTTTTGACTTGTATGCATCAACTATAATGATTGTTTTTTTTTGTTTTTTCTCTCACTTGGATGAAAACGTGTAGCTCAAACTGATTAAGATGTCATCCAGTGGTTCTGCTTGGGTAGTTGGTGCCTTTACGAGGCTGTGTCGGAGCACTGGGCTTACCTGTGTACATGTGTAGTGAGGTCAAATCAGGCTTTTAATCAGTACTGCAACGCTTCTGTGTCAGGGCACTGTTTACGTTGTCATGATGTGAACAATCAATCCCATTTATTCCTGTTTTACTTAAGTAAGCTGAGCGCTTTGAAACATTGGAACAGTCCCAGTGTGGTTTTATAGGCAGGGACCAGGTCTGAGCTGTAGTTTGATTGGCTGATGCTCATAAGGCATGAAAAGTTAAATATTTTCCAACTTTATACTGGAAAAAAAATGCTTCACAGAGCTTGCAATTCACTTTAGTTTGATGCCCCCCCACCCCAGCATTCAAAGTCCATGGACAGACGTTGAGTTCGCTTCCAGTGTGTACATGTGAACGAGGGTGAACATATTTACATTTACTTGTCATAATAGTGATAGCCCCAATTTAAGATCAGAAATGTAGGCCTGCCTTTAGTTGAGTAGCTTTTTTTCAAAGAAATTTTATTTTAACTTTGCTTCATTGATGCTTTTTTGTAAGTTTAGGACATAAATACTTCCTTTACCACTCCCTGTAGATTAATTTGCCTCAACACCTGTTAATATCAGTTAATTACATTTCATGGCAGACTAATTAAATTGTAATAAAGGTCTCAGTCCATTTAGCAATTTATTCTATTTACAGTTTTAAACAGTAACTTGATTAAGGTATAAATGGTAACATAATAGCCACTATTTATAGTCTATACATGTAATTTGATGGAGATATTCATGTTCTGTCGCCTGTTGTCTTTAACGACAAATGTTGTTCCTCCCGAGTCCTGTAATCCTGCTCATCGTTGCTCTGAGCATTCATGCACGTTACTTAAAGTCAGTGAGTGTCACAGATACGCGTTGCACGACTCAGCCAGTCTTGCACAGTCATCAGTCACTATGGTGTGTCTTTATTAATACGTGATTCAGCTTTTACTCTGTAAATATCCGTAAAGATAAGTCGACTCCGAGTTCAGCGGTAACATTTCAATTTCACCCAAGTTAGCTGCTCTAAGATCTCATTGTTTGCACTACACGCTACGTATATTCTTGATCTTTTTGACAGATTTGCCCGACTAGAAGTCCACCAATGTGTGCATTTTTTTAATATTGTAACTGCGACTCCACTGAGATTGTTTCTGAAAGGTCCTGCTGGGGTCAGAGCGCTGCATTAGTTACTGCACTGTTTTCAGCGGTCCAACATTCTCGTGGTGGTAACTGCCTCGATTGTGCAACAACCTGCTCTTAACTTCTGTGAACACGGGCAATAATGTAACCAGCGTTTCCCATAAATCAGATATCGGGCAAAAGCATTCCCTGCATATGAGACTGGGGTCTTATTTGGTGCATTCGGTGGTGAGTGTAAAGAGGTGCCGTCTGAGGGCTCGCTGCTCGGTGCAGCTGCTGGGATGTCGGGAGCAGACCGAAGGTCGTCCTTGAACCGAGTTCTCGTACTGGAATTCAAACTAAACTCATAAGCTGCCGGCTTGCACAGTAATAACTGACTTCCTCGGCGTATGATCCGGGGTCAGACTCATATCCGGCCGGCCGGTCCCCGGAGTGAGGCTGCAGGCGATGTTTGCACGCCCCCGGTCAGGTGGAACATACGTGTTCTGCTCAAAGTGCTCCAGTCTGTCCAGAGCTCTCGTTTGATTTAAAAACCCGCTGTTGAGGAAGCTGATGTCATATACGGGAGACGCTCGCTCTGCTTACGGTCTTGGTGGGCTGTTTTTCAAAGAAGCAGTTTCATTTAGTCCAATCAGGAATGAATCACTTCTCCCTGAATCGGATCAGTTCCCTTTCTGTTTACTTGGCTTCAGCGGAAGTCTCTTTGAAATGAAATGCATCTTCAGTGTGTATGTATGTGTGTGTGTGTGTGTGTGTGTGTATATGTATATATATATATATATATATATATATATATGTATGTGTGTATGTGTGTGTATGTGTATATATATGTATGTATGTGTGTGTGTATATATATGTATGTGTGTGTGTGTGTGTGTGTGTGTGTGTATATATATATATATATATATATGTGTGTGTGTGTGTGTGTGTGTGTGTGTGTGTATGTATATATATATATATATATACATATATATATATATGTGTGTGTGTGTGTGTGTGTGTGTGTGTGTGTGTGTGTGTGTGTGTGTGTGTGTGTGTGTGTGTGTGTGTGTGTGTGTGTGTGTGTGTGTGTGTGTATATATATATATATATATATATATATACATACACATACACATATATATGTATGTATGTATGTGTGTGTGTGTGTGTGTGTATATATATATATATATATATATATATATATATATATATATATATATATGTGTGTGTATATGTATGTATGCGTGTGTGTGTGTGTGTGTATGTACAGTATATATGTGTGTGTGTATATATATATATATATATATATATATATATATATATATATCAGTATATGTGTGTGTGTGTGTGTGTATATATATATATATATATATATATATATATATATTTATGTGTGTGTGTATATGTATGTATGCGCGTGTGTGTGTGTGTATGTACAGTATATATGTGTGTGTGTGTGTGTATATATATATATATATATATATATATATATATATATATATATATATATATGTGTGTATGTATGTGTATATATATATATATTTGTGTGTGTGTGTGCGTGCGTGCGTGCATGTATATTATATAAATGTGTGTGTATGTATGTATATACACAAACGTATACATGCATATGTGTGTGTTTGTAAACATACTATGAAGCCTCAACAGAGTGGCTCACTACGCCGTCAGACGTGTACTTTCTTTGCCAAAAGCTGCAACTTAACATTTTTTCACATCCATCTTCCCGTCACCTCAAGAGAGGTAAACAAATGATAAGGCAGCCGTGGATGTCTGTAATTACGTTGTCACGGCAACGCGATTTAGGACATTTTGCAGCAATTGGAGAAGTGGTGGGAGCCCTTTTGCGCTCGTGATTCTCGCTTCTCCTCTTTCAGAGTGTTAAGGGGAATGAGAGTTTAACTATTTTTTTTATATTGACTTTGGCTGCGTCGCAGTTGTCATGCACACCTCTCGCCAGCCGTGACGGAGGTTTGCCCTGAAAAAGCTTTTTAGTGATTTAAGAGGCATCGTCTTTTGTGTGACTGCAGACAGAGCTGGGTGTGTGCAGGGTTGTTTGCCACTCTCTCACCACATCCGGGTCCTGCACACTGGAAACTAGGTCCATCCTGAAGTGATACTACTGCAGCTCAGACCCGCTGTTCCTGTCCTGTACGCCCGTTATGATTAAACTTCAAGTAACTGAAACTTCGACTCAAACAAAAATAGCTCAGGCCTTAGTTGATGGTTAGCCCCTTGATTTCCTGTGTTTTCACACCTTCAGTGTGCAGACTTCCCCCCCCACACATGTTCAGAAACAGACCTGTATTCAGGTTGACCTTCGTGAATTGGAGAAGGTGTCTCTTAAGTGATTTAATTAATTATTCAATACTTCTAAATGTGACAAGCTTGAACTAATCAGCGAGTAACGAGTGACCACACTGTGTAAATGATGATTGATTGACACTTTATCCATGGTGACGAGCAGGATCGGGTCTGTTGTCAGGGTGACCGTGGGTCCTTAAAAAGTCTTAAAAAGTTTTAAATCCCATTTTCCTAAAATAAAGCCTTTAAATGTCTTAATTTGTCTTAAATCTCAATCCAAGGGTCTTAACTTTTGAATCTTAATTTTTGAGGGAATTTATCCGGTCATCATTAAAAAGTTTTCTTACACTTTGAAGAGGAAAAGTTTATTTAATCGTTTTGAGGAGAATCTCCTGCAGAGGTTCTAAATCTTTTTACCGGTTGTTAGACGCCTCAGTCAGTGTTGCCAGGTTGAGCTGGTTTCCCGCCCAATTGGGCTGAAAGATATAGGACTGGGCGGGTTGATAAAATTTGGGCTGCTTTTCCTGGTTTTTACAAAATATTTAGGAGAAATTATTAACGAAAAAGTTTCCGTTATGGCAAAGAAAGGTAGAAACTTACACAATAAACTCACTGATATTTTATTTGCTTTAATCTACTCAATTTAATTGTAGTCTTTGTTTGGAGTCTGAACTTTTAGTGGTGTTGTGAAGCTTCATTTGCTTATGACTTGAAATCTATTACGCATTTAATAATTGACAGTTTTAACATAAAGAATGTATGATTTGAGATGGTTTTTCATTATTTTGGCGGGTTTTACGTCGTGTTTGGGCTGGAAACTGTCAGCCAGATCTGGCAACCTTGACCTCAGCAATGGATTTATTAGTCGGCGTAGTCTCGAGACGACGCAAGCAAATATGGATAAATGTAAATTTGGGTTCAAAGTGTGTGACTGTCTTTTTGGTCTTAAATTTTGTTTGAAAACGGTATTAAAAAGTCTTAAATTTAACTTGGTCAGAGTTGTAGACACCCTGGTTGTTCTAGCTTACCTTGATTGCCTTTTATCTGAAATCAACTTGGACCTGGACCCCAGATCAAGTCGGTGTTCTGCTGTAGCTGAGCAGTGAAGGTAAACGCATCTCATCCAACATCTCTGCCAGCGTTCCCGCTGGAAGAGCTCCAGTCCTGCTCCCGTGGGGGTGGGGGACTATTTTTATTCATTTATTTTTCTGGCAAACAAAGCTTCACCTCAGTGTTGGAGGAAGTCCACAGATTGAAACACATACATGAAGCAGGGAGGGGGGGGGGGTTAAAATGATATTTTAAAGTCTGTTTCTACTGGACTTCTCCATGTTGTGGTCCGTTTTAAAAGAAAAATGTTCCTGTAATTTTAACGAGGATCAGCATTCCTCAACACGAGGGATTCGAGAGGGAGGGAAATAACAAGAAAATAAAGCTTGCAGCTACAATTGTGGCTGTGTTCATGTTTTGGCCCCACACTTCTAACCATGGATGTGTGGATAGATGACAGACACCCCCCCCCCCCCTCCCCTGCAGGTCCATGGAGACCTGGCCTCCCTGTTCAGCCTGCGCTCAGTTCCACTTAGCTCTGTTGGCTCGGTGCTCGGCGGATGCTGGGGCTGCGAGCGCGTTGCCCGAGAGCGTGACTGGCATGCTAGCCACTAGCGGCCCCGGCTACATGAAGTCATATTGATGTGCTTCCAAGATGCTGCCAAAGCTCGCAGATGACGCTGACGCTGCCAAGGCAGGAGGTGGGGACAGATGCTACCTGTCCTCGCTCACTTCCTACAGCCACATTGTCCCCCGCTAACAAAGCAATAAGCTCCATCAGCAAAAGCGTCCACAGTGCAGATGGGGAAGGAATTTGCAGCATGGTCTAACTTTAAATCCTCCTGAGTTACAGCCACCACTGGGTTTATCTGGGCCGTGGCTCTTGTAGATTTGTAGTTCTCAAGACCGGTCTTGGACTTGGGACCACTTTTTGTGGTCTTGGTCTTGGACTCGCGTCATTGAGATGCCGTTGCACACCAAGGTGACAGAATCTGGTGATCAGCAGTTCTTCCTCTTGTTAATGTACAGTTTTGTAAACTATTTGTATTTTGCATTTGATTTAATGTTTTGTTGCATCTGCATGTGTGTATTACACACATTTAATTACAGTTTTGTGGTTATAACGGTCTTGTTTGAACAAATATATGGCATCATTGTCCTTTGAATAATATTTGCATATCGTTGTGATTGATTAAGCATTAGATCCATTTCAGTGATGCTGATATACGGTGTAATCTGATTACTATAATGGTAAGTAATGCAATTTCAAGTTGATAATTGTATCTTCTTTAACATTTAAAATTCTCATTTCATCTCCAAATTAAGTCAAATTTAAATCAGTAACATTTACTATTCATTCCTTTTCTGAGGTGGAGGGGGGTGTTGGAGCTGGTTATTCTGCTAGAGGACTTTGGGACTAGTTAGTAGTCGTGTCAATCCTCAAAAGTACTTGAGTCAATCCTCCAATAGTGTAGAAATAGCGGTAGTGCAGTCGCCACACATATCTGATCTCAGCTGATGGATGAAAACATTTCTAGTGAGTTCAACATCATCATCCACTTCTCTGTGTTATTGAGCTGCAGTTGAATACAAGCTCATATGGAAACTAGCTGAACCAGGATGGAGCTGATGTTCTACAATCACGCAGGATCAGGAAATAACTAGGTTCTTTTGGTCTCGGTCTCGAGCTGAACTAGTCTTGGTTTTGGTCTCGGTTTAGGTGGTCTTGACTATAAATCTAGGCTCTTTCGCTTAATTTGCACGGACCTAACTCCATGAGCTGCACGGGTTAACAGCGAAATTGCCTCTACAAGCACGCAGAAGTACGAGGAGACATAGTTCACTTTTTGTTCCATGCTGCATACTTTTTTCCAGCTATAAAAAGTTAATTTTCTCTTGAATCCTCGGTATATTCTTGTCGAGACCCAGTGGTTTTGCAATGTCACCTTCTGCTCGCTCGTTTGTTAAGTCTGCTTCCGTCTGAGCTGCGGCGCCCTGAAGCGGTTCTGTGATATATTTATTTTTTTCTCCATTTCTTTGGCTTTCACCTCTTTCCTTTTCCACTTGTCTTATCTGTGAAGCAAAACCGCTTGTTTTTTTTTTTTAGTTTTTTTTATAAAGGCTTTAAAAAGTGAGGGCACTCTGCAAAATGTCAAAAAAAACCCTGCTTTTTGACCCGAGCGTGTTCGGCTCTGAACTCTGATTGGATGCCAGTTGTGTGCTGAGTTCACAGTGGGTTCACACTCAGACGTGGGGCCACAGGAGTACGAGCACATGCCATGGCAGCAAGGAGGGTGTTGATTGGTCATTAGAGAGGCCCGGCTCCTTCGCTCGCACTCCTGCGAGGACTCCAGGGTCTCACACTTTGTTTATCTCTAAACCTCTCTGTCTTACTCTTTTGTTCCACCCGTTTTGATTTGGCCGGACTGGCTCGCGTACCGAGAACTTGATATCATGCAAGTCTTTTTCATTTTTAGTCCGTTTCCTCTGAACAGAATTGAGGAAGTCTGGTAACTTCCCTGCTCGGTAATTAGCAGTGTGTGTGTGTGAACTTTTGGACTATATCCAACTACTCAGTTTCAAATTTGTGTGATTTTGGGAGGAGGGAGTGGTGGGTGTTGTCTTGTCTTTGTCATCCAGGTTTTTCTTTATGATGCAGAGAATTTAGGTGGTTCCTTTGGATTCAAGTTGGATTTGGCAGAAGAAACTGGCTACAACCTGTCAGAGCAATGAAGGATGTGACAACCAGACCAGTATCAACAAATGCCATCCAAAATATGACTGGTTCTTGGTCGACCCGAGGAGTTATTAGCAACTCTGCAACTCTGTCTTGGTCGATTTGACTTGTAGATTTTAAAGTTGATGCTTCTGCGTGAGTCATCGCATGAAGCCCGGCCCAAGCCTCGTTGTGATTGGTTCTGTGCCAGTGGAAATGGATGCAGATGGGAGGGGAGGGGGGTACCAGACACACTTCATGAGAATTTTTATGACGTGAATGGGTCTCAGGCTCGGTTAGGCCCCTTTTACACGGAGCAAAAACGGTGGCGTTTTCATGCGTTTTGGCCGTTCGTTTACACGAAAACGGAGCTCAAAGTCACCAAAAACGATCATTTCTGAAAACTCCGGCCAAAGTGGAGATTTTCAAAAACTCTGTTTTCACGTTTGCTTGTAAACGGAGGGAAACGGAGATTTAGGCTTCAGAACGTCACATTATGAGACAGAAACGTCATCAGCGTCATGAGTGCGACCTGTGTTTACAATTTGTTTGGCCACCGTCAATATTTTCTTGTATTTTACCTGTTTTTTTAAAGTCACACTTAAAAGTAACTCCACTTCTCTGTCACTCCAAACGAAAGACTGTCGTTCCGTCTTGTAAGTAACTGTCAGTCAAGGCTGATTTATGGTTCCGCGTTACACCAACACAGAGCCTACGGCGTAGGGTACGCGGCGGCGCGCACCGTACGTAGACTACGCTGTCGATTTAACGCGGAACCATATTATTCAGGCTTCACACGTGTCATTTGTTGTTTTTTTCCAGGAGTCTGATTGGCTAGCATGACTTTATCTTCTCGTTACACTGCCCCCTGCAGGTTTGGCTGCTCATAGCACCTTAACAGCGGATTTATCCGGGTTCGTGTAAACGAGGATATTTTTCAAAACGTAGAGGGAGAAATATCTGTTTTTTGTAAATACCCGGCTATGTGTAAACGTGGCCTTAGTCTTCAGCAATCATGATAACATACCAACGACAAACAAAGAGCAGCTTAAAGAACTGCCTCTGTTTGGGGTTGGAGCCCGTTCTCGTAGTTCTCCCTCCACTCATCCTGAAACTGCTGGTCTCGTTTCATCAGTGTGTTTTGTGTTTCTACCTTTCTGTTATTATGTGGTTTATTGCACAATCACAAACCCTTCCACTTCTGAGGAAAAGGCACCTCTTTGATGATGTCGGGAAGATGCGGGCTGTGAACGGAGAGCAGAAGAAGACTCTTTTTGTTGTTTTGGGTGGGGCCTTTTGACCTCACGGCTCTTTGACACTTGTTCACTAAACACAGCGGCGTTGTTACGTAGCGCCGAGGGGGAAGTTTGTTGGCCAAAGAATGAAAAAGAGACGGGCTGTGGGCGTGGCAGAGACGAAAGGAGATAATGAATAGGTTGAAGGAGGTATGATAACTGCGAAGTGAGACATGGGGGAGGTTTGCTGGGTGAAGTACTGACGATCTGTGGGCAAACCATGTCTGTGGGTGATGGTATGAAAGGAAGTACATGTTGAATAAAGCTGTGCCTCTCGCCTGCATGACTGTGTATGAGTATGCACAGTTGCATGGAAGTGTGAGATGGAGGCAGATAAGCTGAGCGAGCTGCAGGAGGTTTCATCTGAGTTTCGCTAATGCTGCCAGAGTTGCGGGAACATGGAAAGACTTCTAGGCACTGACGGGCTATTTTTAAACTTTCCCTTTCCATGGTGAAAAAGTGGTGGAAAAGTAGGAACCCGATCAATAATTTAAAATGAGAGGATTTTAATGAATGCAGAAGAGTTTCATCATATTATCTCCACTTGCAGCCTCACAGCTGTGTTTTTGGTGACTTTTTTTTTTCCTTTTTTTTCTGGTGGCTCTGTCTGATTGTGCAACGCATCTCAATGCAATGGCAGATAAATATGCTCCCTCATGACTGTGCATGAGTTGTACCTCAAAACTGTCTCTGCCTTTTAAAAAATGTGGTCATCCTACAGTATGTGTTTTTAAAGATGGAAAAAAAAAAGCATAAAATAATGACATCAAGCTAAATTTAGCTTCTGCAAAGTGTTAAGCCAATTTAAATGCTGTCGAACTACGAGAAGAGATGCATATTGTTAAAACACAGCAGATGGAGCTGCTATCTACAGTCTTACCAGTCATAGTTGCACTTGCACAAATGCAGGAAACCTGTTCTTCAGAGTCGGAGAGGAATGATTGGCTGGTTCTTATGCTTGTAATACCAGTGTGGCCTAGTTTAGCCCACAAATGAACAGGATTAGCACAGGCCCCGCTTTAATGTAGCTTCGGTGGATGTTAATCTTTCCTAGTCTGGTAAATTGGATTTATATGGAAACAAAAAAAAAAAAAAGCTGTACTCAAACAAATATGTTGACTTTTGTGACCGTCATGTTAGGATCAGGATTTTAACAGGATTTGGAGCCGACTCCCTTGTAAAGACTACATCACCTAACCCAAGCCTTAACTGCTAGTTTCTGCAGAAGATGGAGTTTTGTGACACTCTGCTGCTAGATTGACCAGTATAAAATAATTATAATAATCAGTACTGAAAATAGTGATGTAAAAAAGACAGGAATGTGTTTTCCTCAGCAATTAAGGGAATCAACCTACTTATTGACATGATATGAGGACTGGTATCCTGACATCTAGACTTCCCTGTCCTTGAGACCTTAATTTTGTGACCAAGGCCAAATCCAAGTGAAGCAGAACTACAAGTAAAGGCTTACTGTCAGTGCTGTCATTTCAGCTTCCATCCTTGCTATTTACATGTCAACAGCTTTGCCCCCGGGCTACGTCTCCCCACTCAAGGCTGCTCCTAGGTTGCCTAACGCCACACAATTACTGCAAAGACCACGGCGTTTACATGCGCGGAGAGGCCTACTGGCCCCTAATTTGGCGGCTGGCCTATTTTTTTTTTAAGGACGTAAAATATAGGTCAACCTCGTTGCCTTTGTGGACGTCTGAGATCATTTATTTTTGCAAATCATGCAATTCACTCACAACGTCTTTGTTTTGGTGAAGGCTTACACGCACACGTCGGTGCATCCGTCACCGTCCAGCGCTTTACCGACCTTTCACATCATTTCACTCACCGTTGGTGAATAAATGGGGAAATTTCCTAAATGATCTCGGTTCATGTCTGAGATGAGCCTGGAGCTGATTGGGGTGACTAAAACTCCAATTATCCTGGCGTTTTAAAATCCAGGGATAAACCTTTGTTTGCAACAGATTTAACATGTTTTATCCTGCCGATGCTCAGTGCCTGCTCTCCACGAGTGTTTCAGTAAACCTGCAGCTATGCAAATATCTACTTTAGTTTAATGGTATAAAGCAACGTTGGAAGAATATGGATCCACTTCTTTTTTTTTTGGTGGATTTTTATCTTCTAAGATTCAATCAATCACAGAAAATGTCTTTACTAACATCTCTGCCTAACCTAGATTTTTGCACGAAGAACACCACTGAACCTCAGATCAAGTGAATCCTGATAGCAAAATATAAATCACATCTAAATTTGCTTAGGCAGAATCCATGTTGAAGTCATGTTGAAGCCTTGTCCGCAACAAACGGATTACGTTGATTCAACATTGATTACACGTTGGCTTTAGAATTGGATGATTGATTGATGGTTGATCCATCAATCGTCAACCTTAACCAAAAATCATAATTTTTGACCATAATTCAACATTGATTTAACATAATTTGCTATGTGGGAATTGATTACGGTGGTCAGCAACTTGAGGAATTGGAAGTTCAGCTCACAAACATTACATTAATAATAATAATTATTAAAGCTGCAAGCAGCGATGAACGGGCCCTCGCACTCATGGACACCGCGTCCATGAGACACCACCAAGTACTCAATACCGAGTCAGATGACACCACCCATGACTCGCTTTTGACTGAGAAAAGTAATGCGCATCGTCACAGGATGGAGACGCACATTTTGATGTATAACACACCTGGGTGCACGTTACGGTTCGGGCCATATTAACTGCCGAAGGAATGGCATAAATTGCGCCAAAATTACACGATTAATTACACGATCCGACTTCCTGTTCGGTTTCGGCCATGGCACGAAGAGACTTTTCTTTAAGTTGTGACATGATACAGGTGTGTATCGATTTTCGAGCATGTACGTCAAACCGTATTGTGGGGCTTGACGCACAAAGTTTTCTAGGGGGCGCTGTTGAGCCATTAGGCCACGCCCATTAATGCAAACCATTAAATATCAAATTTTTCACCAGGCCTGGCTTGCGTGCAAAATTTGGTGAATTTTGGGCACGTTTAGGGGGGCAAAAAGGCCCTCAGTTCGTCGGAAGAAAGAAAGAAAAAGAATTCCTACAGATACAATAGGGCCTTCGCACCGTAAGTGATCAGGCCCTAATAATAATAATGATAATAATAATGATAATAATGATGATGATGATAATAATTATGATAATGATAAGGCAATCAGGATGCTCCAATCGGGATTTCTGAGGTTGATCACCGATAACTGAAGTTGTGATCAGTCAATAACGAGTGTATTTTAAGCCTTCCATTTAATATTTTTTATATATATATATATATATATATATATATATATACATCCTGTGACAAGTTTAACATTCAGGGAGACTTTCCAGTTTGACCTCTGCTGATTTGTCAGGTGACATAAGGAGTATCTTTAAGCTAATCAGGACCATTAATTAGAAACAGGTGTGGTGATACAAGGCAATATCTACAACATGCAGGACAGGGTGGTGGCATCACGTGGGGGGGGGGGGGAGGGGGGCACTGGGTGTCCAGGACCTGGCATTTCCTGTCTCACCTCAAAAATTGAAGAAGAGAATACCAATCAATGCAGCTTTCAGAAAATCAAGGAATGTGAATATGGTTGGATGGATGGACCTTCCTGGATCTCTGAGGGTCCAGATGAGTGCAGGAGGGGTACTAGTCTATTATTATTATCATTATTATTATAGTTATTACGATCCTGCTGGAGAACGGCCAAACTCCCGTAATAAAACTATTCAGTTCTGACTGTGGTTAAGTTTGGTCCTAAGCTCAAGCTGAATGAAGAGGGGTCACGGGGTCATGTTTTGGTCGAGTGAGTAGTCACTCATTCTTGAAACGGTAGGTTAACATCAGGCTTTCCTTGTAGATAATTACAGTGAAATACAAGTAAATGTTTGCTGTAACGGCTCAACTTCAAGCTGTATTTGTATTCGTCAACGTTGTTACATCATTCCTCCTGCTCTCTGCCTCGCAGCGACCTAAGTCCATGATCTTTCCGTGGGGATACAGAGTCCGTCTTCTTTGTGTCTCGTTAAGACAGCTGCTGTTTTGGTCCTGAAACGAGACAAAAAGTAATCTTGTCCTGTGCCGTCTCACCGTTCCCACGGCTACATTAATTTCTGTCATCGCTTTGACATTTAGGAGAAACACCTGATAAAGTGAAATGAAACCATCGTTTGTGGCTCGTGATGCAAAGGTGTCTTCTGTTATCAAGCAACAGCATTAATACTAAATGCGTCTGGTCCGGCCAAAAATATGTTGTCCACTGATGATAATGATAGACAGGGTCGTTTTAAAAAAGTCTTAAATTCCACTTTCCTGAAATAAGGCCTTTAAATGTCTTAATTTGTCTTAAATCTCAATCCAAGGGGCTTCATTTTAGAGGGAATCTATCCAGTCATCATTAAAAAGTTTATTTCATCGTTTTGAGGAGAATGTCCTGCGGAGGGTCTAAATCTGTGTTGCCAGGTTGGACAAGTTTCAGCCCAATTGGGCTATATATATTTGGGTTGCTTTTCCTGGTTTTTACTAAATATTTAGGAGAAATTATTAACAAAAAAGTTGCCATTATGGCAGAGAAAAGTAGAAACGTACACAATAAGCTCACTGATATTTTATTTGCTTTAATCTACTCAATTTAATTGTATTCTTCATTTGGAGCCTGTACTTTTTTGGGGCTATTTAGTGGTGTTGTGAAGCTTGAAATGTATTACGCATTTAATGATTGATGATTTTAATATAGAGAATGTTTGATTTGGGCTGGTTCTTAATTATTTCGGCAGGTTTTACATGGCGTCTGGGCTGGAACCTGTCAGCCAGATCTGGCAACCTCGACCACAGCGCTGGATTTCTTAGTGACTGTCTTTTTGATTTAGTTTGAAAATGGTATTAAAAAGTCTTAAATTTAACTCTGTCAAACCTGTAGACACCCTGGATAGAGTCACCTTCTCCCGACTTTATTTTTAAGGATAAAGATATCACAGAGGAATGGTGGATTAGATCGGAAAGAGGAGAACCCCCCACCCCCAAGCAGCAAACGCATGAATCCCCCCCTACAGCATAGTTTTGGTAGTTTTCTGACAGTATTTCGTCCACCAGAGAGCCTCGAAACCGAATAGACGCTGATATCTTTGAGATTAGGCGTCGTCGCGTGCTTTTAACAGACGCGGATACGTAGCCATCCCTCTGGAAGGATTGGCTGAGTGACTCACCGGCTGCCTGACTGAGAGCTGTCTGTCTGTCAGCCTTTACATGTGAACTTCAAATCACAGCTCAGCAGCGCCGAGCATGTAGCCGCCAAAGGCAAGGCTTTGCACTGTCATCAGCACCACACGGCTGCCTCTGGGTGCCGTGCCATGTGACATTAACCGAGATCGATCCCCTCCTCACCTCAAAGAGCTGCTGCGCTGCACACAATGTTTTCCCTCACGTTGTTACCGCCACCTCAAAGAAGAGGAACTCTCTCCTAAGTGTCTGCAAGTGTCTGACAATGACCCGGACAACAGATTTCACCAAGTTTTATAAAAATGCACGCGCTGATGTATGAAATGAAACATGTCACACTTCAGTGCCACAAATGCTGTGCCAAAAATAAAAGTTTATTGGAGAGTATCTTACCCATGAAGTATGAAGTAATTCATTTCTAATTCTTGGGGTCACGATTTGGTCAAAAAATGAATTATTGATTCAGAAGTCCATGAAAAAAAAATTGCACTCATAATTAGCTATAAAATAGGCAATCAGAGAATCATACACAAGTAAACTGAAGGCAAGTTTGACAAAGATAGGATGTCAATATTTCAAGAATCTGAAATTGGCAATCATAAAAATGCGTTTTGCAAACTTTGCTGTGTTTTTCAAGCCTTTCCCAATACTGAAAAAACATTTAGAAGCTTTTCAAAAGTTTCAATTATTTTTTTTTTAATGGTAAAAATAGTTTAATATTTAGTGTCAACGTTTCTGCACAGCTGCTGGATATCAGGTTTTGGGCCAGATGTTGACTGATGAAGATGCATTCTCGCTGGATCCGTCCCCCGAGTTGATCACAATTTAGTTTTTGAGCTGGAAAATGTGATGATCGTCCCTGCGCTGTCGAGGAAAGTTGTTTTATATAGAAGGTTTTGGTGATATTTTATATTTGTGGCAGTGTTTCTTTTTTCATCTTCTTGGATAAATCTAATGCATTTGCAGAGAAAAGCGATTCAACGCCAAATGTATTGCGAATCAAGACCTAAAAGTGTTGGATTCGTCTCAAATCTGAGAACTAAAACCCAGATAAAAGTTTATTGGAGAGTATCTTACCCATGAAGTATGAAGTAATTCATTTCAATTTTTTGGCGTCACGAATTGATCAAAAAATGAATTATTGATTCAGAAGTCAATGAAAAAAACTTTTGCACTCATAATTAGTTACAAAAAAGGCAATCAGAGAATCATACACAAGTAAACGGAAGGTACGTTTTACAAAAAATAGGATGTTAATGTATAAAGAATCTGAAATTGGCAATCATACAAATGTTTTTTGCAAACTTTTCTATGTTTTTCAAGCCTTTCGTACTACTGAAAAACATTTAGAAGCTTTTCACAAGTTTCAATGATTTTTTTTTAATGGAAAATAGTTTAATATTTACAGTGTCGACATTTCTTCACAGCTGTTGGATATCAGCGTTTGGGCCAGATGCTGACTGATTGAGATGAATTCTCGCTGGATCCGTCCCCTGAGTTGATCACAATTTAGATTTTTGGGCTGGAAAATGTGATGATTGTCCCTGCGCTGTAGAGAAACGATGTTTTATATAGAAGGTTGCGGTAATATTTTGCATTTGTTTCTCTTTTCATCTTCTTGGATACATCTAATGCACTAATGCGATTCGTCTCAAATCTGGGAACCAAAACCCAGATAAAAGTTTATTGCAGAGTATCTTACCCATGAAACTAAATTTTCTCTGCTGAGTGCTAAAATTCAGGTGTGTACTTGGATTTATGCGTACTATAATGGAGTTATTACGTTACTGAGCTTTCCTAGATGTTTTGAATTAAGCAGATGGTTGGAGCATATGGGGAGAAATGTGTGTTTACATGAAGATGTGTTTTCAGCCACCCAGCCAGCACTCGGAGAGGAAATCACCGTCACTTACTCATGCTGCTGCAGTCAGAACACGGCCTCCTCCCACATCACGTGTACCTACTTGGAGGATAAAATAGATCATATTCAGGATGTTATACCGCGTTTTATCCTCACGGCAGCAGCGCTTGATTTCAAGGCTCTGCATCAGTTGGGAGGAGAAAGTTGGGAGCATCGTCCCCGAGGAGATGGTACTTTAGTTTTCGTTCTGTGAACAGGAGACCTTCCCCTCTCGACAAACACGTTCTGCCTCTGTGTGTGTGTGTGTGTGTGTGTGTATGTGTGTGTGTGTTGTTGAAGATGCAGCCATGCGAAGCTGGTGTTTGACATAATGTTGGACCAGTATGGAATCTGACTGGGAATATCAACGCTGATACGTGGTGATACACAGAGGCTGTCACAAAGGTTGCATCCATATGCTGTGCCACTCATTCGTGAAGCTGTGAAATTGGGTTGCATCCCAACTAGCCTGGAGACAGTATCACTTTCCCTTCTCTCTTTCTCTCCCTCTCTCTTTTCCTCCTCTCCTCTCCCTCCCTCCCTCTCTCTCAGCTCGTCCCACTGAAGCATTTTTCTCACATAGCTGGGAAGACGGAACAACTAATGTGGCATTAATAGGGTCACATCATCTCCATGCAGCTCTTTCTTTCTTCTCCTTCCAGCTGAGACTGTTGTTTATCTTCCTCAGATGTAGCTGCAGAAATGGCTCAGAAATCCCTCAGGCCAGCATCTCTCACATGTGAAGCTTGCCAGTTGGGTTTTTGGCTGCTAATGCAAGCGCTACCTTAGAGGTTGTTTTCTCTTTTGTTTATTCAAAATTTTAAGCATTTGAAAACACATTTTTACTGCTCCTTTTGTTAAATTGAGACCTATTTATAAACTTTAATCTGGAGCATGTTTTTTGATGCATTTTGAAACTATTTTTTTCCTATTTTACATCTGACCACAATAATTGATTTAATGTCAAATAACGCTGGGGTTTCTGAGCATTTGGAGCTTACTTCTGTCAGTTCACGGTCCTCATTTCCCAATAAATACTGTGACCAATCAAGATTAGTTAACTTAAGCAGCATATCATAGTTTAAAAAAGTTTCTTTTTTCTCCAAAACCTTACTAAATCAGCATGAAATGTAATGCCATTTGCAGTGTGAGACACGATGAGCGAAAGGGGGTAAGAAAAAAAAAAAAATGTTTTAAACGTCCATGAGCATGTTTTTCTTTCTGCTGGCCTTTGAAAGATGCCAGTTAATCTGCTTACTCCTTTAATTGTGAGTGGTGGGGTTGGGCCTCCTCCAGGCCAGAATAAGACTGCTGATCCAGAAGTAAAACGATGACCACTGCAGTTATTCCTTCCTTTAGCTTGTGCAACCCCCCCCCCCCCCTTTTTTTTTTTTAGTTTTCTTTAGCCGCCCCTCATCTCCTCCTCCTCCGGCATCCCCTCCCTCAGAGGGAAGAAAGCTTCTTGTTCTGACAATAGACATTTTTTGCCATATGTTGGCTTGACATCTTCATCAGGTTCACAGCAGGTTACCTTAGTTAACTTTCACTCCACTGCCTGATGGGATTTTCTCCTCCTGCTTCTTGCAGTCGGCCCGGGCTCAAAGTCTAGACGGCCTCCGAGGCACAGTCCTTCCAGCCCTGTGTCCACAATGGCCATATTGTGGACGCTTAGTAGCGGTAGCTTCCTCCAGTTATAGCAAACAGGATAGTGCTAAAACAATGCTTTTGTCCAGGGGCATGCGAGGGGGCCTAATCCACTACATACTGTGAAATAAATCTCTCCCTGAGATGAGAGTGAGCGAGAGAAGCTGAGTGAATGAAATCCTTGCCAAGGAGGTTAGAGTGCAGCAGTTTAACCCCTGGCCAAGAAAGAGGGAGAAGAGGAGGCAAAGGGAGAGGGAGAAAAGAGGAACAAGGCGAGGCAGGCGCTGCATCCCTTCATCTCTTGAACATGGATAGAGGAGAGGGGCTGCCGGTGGCTTTCACAGCCTCTCTTCTCACCAGAGGAGCTGCTGTTCACCATATGGGATTTGGCCTCTTTTAACAAACAGGCCCCTATTCACTCGCAACACGCATTCAGTCGTTGATGGAATAAGGTGAAAAAAGTGCATTTTTATGCCTTTAGAACACTGGATGGCCATGAGGGCTTCGAAGTCTGTGTTTTATTCACATAGTATGGCGAATTATAAACCAGAAGCTTTCATCTAAATGTGTATTCACACTGGATTTAGAGCTGGGTTCTTTTTGTGTTTCGGTGGAGTCTGTTTGAAAGCTGGAGCCGTGCATCCCGGCCACTGATGTTGAACCGCTGCCGAGGTGATGCTATGGAGGCACAAACGGGGGGATTTCATGTCCATCGCACACTTTTTCCAGCCGTTTTGAAATAGTTAGGAACTATATTTCACTTATATAATTATATATATATATTAGGGATGGGCGGTATGGACTAAAAAATGTATCACGATCATTTCTGGCATTTATAACGATAAAAATGACGATAAAAAAAATACCAATTCAATGCACCTTTTTAACTATGAATCTATCTCGCTCTCAGATCCGCCATGTTTGTTACACAAAAACGTATCAACGGGAATTTATCTTTCTTTCTTTCTTTCTTTCTTTCTTTCTTTCTTTCTTTCTTTCTTTCTTTCTTTCTTTCTTTCTTTCTTTCTTTCTTTCTTTCTTTCTTTCTTTCTTTCTTTCTTTCTTTCTTCTTTCTTTCTTTCTCTTCTTTCTTCCTTCTTTTTTCCCCTTCCTTCCTTCTTTCCTCCTGCTCTTTCCTTCCTTCTCCCTTCCTTCCTTCCTTCCTTCCTTCCTTCCTTCCTTCCTTCCTTCCTTCCTTCCTTCCTTCCTTCCTTCCTTCCTTCCTTCCTTCCTTCCTTCCTTTCTTCCTTCTTTTTTCCCCTTCCTTCCTTCTTTCCTTCTTTCCTTGTTTCCTTCCTTCCTTCCTTCCTTCCTTCCTTCCTTCCTTCCTTCCTTCCTTCCTTCCTTCCTTCCTTCCTTCCTTCCTTCCTTCCTTCCTTCCTTCCTTCCTTCCTTCCTTTCTTCCTTCTTTTTTCCCCTTCCTTCCTTCTTTCCTTGTTTCCTTCCTTCCTTCCTTCCAAAAATCAGCTTTACACAAAAACATTGAATTTATCGTTTTTACCGCGAGATGACAAATTCTTATCGTGAGGAATTTTTTGACGGTATATCGTGAACGGTAAAATATCGCCCAATATATATTCCTAATATATATATATATATATATATATATATAATTCATTGTGTAACAAAGTGACTTAAAGTTGAGTAATTGACTGTGCAGCATTGGGCGGTGTGAGGTTTTTTGACACGCTAGTGCAACGTGCCAACTTTTTTCCTTGCAGCCAGCAGCATTAGAACGACATCCTCTGCCAACAGCTTCTTTTTAGCCTACTTGAAAATCCCAAGAACCTTCCAAGATGCCAAGATGAACATGCCAGCATTTTTTTTTTTATTTCATTTTTAGCCTACTTGGAGGTGCCAATAGACACAGATTCATGTGGAGAGTTAAATAAAATGGGAGGTGAAGGAGTAGGCTTATTTCTGCTCTCATCTCCCAGTGCACGTACATATATGTGGCTACTTTATTCTGTTTAATCCCATCACGTTTGACGATCCGGGCGGAGAGGAGAGGAGAGGTGTCAGCCGAGCGAGTTTGACGTGTACTTCTCACTTTCAGCCAATCTCTTCATCTCTCACCGCACACCTCTTTCTCTTGCTCTGCGTTCAGTTCCATTGCTCCTCACCCATTAACCCCGTCTTTTTCTCTCGCTCTCGGAGACGGGCTGTTTCAGAAATAGCCAGAACATAATTTTTTTTTTTTTTTTTGACCATATCAGCCGCCGCCGCCGCCTGCTTCTCACCAGTATCTGTGTCACGGCTCAGGGGCTGCCTGCATGTTGCCCTCATTGTGACTGTGGGAGGTCAGCCATGCTTGAAGCCCTCGGGGATCAATGGACAAGCCACTGTACTGTAAATATTCACTCCTGCGCTTGCCATCCTATCTGTAAACACAAATCTGCTCATGCAGTACACATTTGCACATCCCAAACAAAATGGTCACTCCTCGAGCTCCTCGTCAGACTTTGCTCGCCGCCACTTCCCCGGGGTGTGAACGGAGGAATCTGACTATCAATAGGTGATTTCAATTCAATTCTCACCAGTTGGATCTGTATACACTCCAGCGGGGTGAAATGTGCTCGTAGGTTGTTTTCACCCTGTCAGTCTGGCTGCGACGGGTGTCAAATAAAACAGATTGCTTCCTCGTTTTTTCCCAACAGTTCTTTAAACATATTGCCGACTGCGGGACTTTTAATAAACACGTGTTTCTCTGGAGCTCCTAGATGGAACAAGGTGGACGCCATGCAGATTTATGAAGTATGAAGTAATTAATTTCCAATTCTTGGGGTCACGACTTGGTCAAAAAATGAATTATTGATTCAGAAGTCTGTGAAAAAAACATTTGCACTCATAAGTTAAAAAATAGGCAATCAGAGCAAACACAAGTAAAGTTTTACAAAAATAGGATGTTAATATATAAAGAATCTGAAATTGGCACTCATACAAATGTTTTTTGCAAACTTTGCTGTGTTTTTCAAGCCTTTCTCACTACCGTAGAACATTTAGAAGCTTTTCACAAGTTTCAATGATTTCTTTTTTTTATGGTAAAAATAGTTTTACAGTGTCGACGTTTCTGCACAGCTGCTGGATATCAGGTTTTGGGCCAGATGCTGACTGATGAAGATGCATTCTCCCTGGATCCGTCCCCCGAGTTGATCACAATTTAGATTTTTGTGCTGGAAAATGTGATGATCCTCCCTGTGCTGTAGAGAAAGTTGAAAACGCACTCTTCTACTTAAAGTAAAATCTCATCCCCTTGAATAAATCGATGCATTTGCAGATAAAAGCAATTCAACAAAGTGTTGGATTCTCAAATCTGGGAACCAAAACCCAGAATCTGTAACCAAGAAATCAAAATTACTGAATGAGAGTGAAATCATCTTTCTCAGTCACACCTTCCTTTTTCTCACCATTAATTTGAAAACCATCTCCGTCTTTCTCAGCTGCGCTTCTTCTTTTTGTGGTTGCAATTTTGAAACTAGTGTCGTAACTAGCGCCCACTTCAGTCTGCATCGGGGAGGTGGGACGTTGCCAGCATCCGGCAGCTCATTGGCTACTGAACCTCAGCACCTTGGGTCGATGTCAGGGTGGCAAACGCCTGCTTGTCATGGTCCAAGAGGACCAGCAGGCCGAGGTTCGCTGCTGATCCCGTCCCTTCTTTATCATATATGATAGTTATTCATGTCATTGATGAGGTTGTTAATGACATGAATGATTTACTTCTGTTAATGTCTACCCAAGGGTAGGGCTGTTCGATTTTGCCCAAAAATAAAATCTCGATTTTTTTCTCTCAAAATCCGATTTTCGATTACGATTACGATTATTTTGTGAATTGACAAAAGGCAAAGAAATGATTTCAAATATGCAGTTTTTTTATTGAACATTTGCCCCATTGGGCTTTAAGTGCAAACTTTGCTCTTATTAAACCAAAAATGAATGAATAAAGTGCAAAACTCTTGCAAACATACAGTAAGTTATATTTCCAATTAAATAAAACAAGACATTTTCTAATTAAACTAAACTGGGTCTTTGCATGCTAAATAATAATGCAACCCATGAAGGAGGTAGAGGTGTGTAATGTCAGTCATTACATTTGCTATTCACATTTGCAAGTTTTTTGCAAGGAACACGAGCCGGTTCTACCGCATCTGGCTTGAGGGATGCCCGGTGGCATGTTACAACGCCCCCTCCTACACTAAAGAGCCTCTCCGATGGGGCACTTGTCGCAGGTATTGAGAGGTATTTCCATCAATCATTAATATGGTATCAATCATTAATATGTGTGCAGACAAGGTTAAAAAAAAAAAAAAAAAAAGTGAAAAATCGATTTTACGATTTTCATGTTTTAACATCGTTCTAATTACATAATCGCGATTACGATTTAAAATCGATTAATCGAACAGCCCTACCCAAGGGACAATTTCTGGTCTCTTGCAAACGTTTACGGCGACTAACTGGCGTACTTGTGCTTCCTAAGAAATGTAAAGCAACTTTAGTGCAGAAAACATCCAACAAATGAACTTTTCCATTTTATTAAATTGAGGAATCACTTGTTAATTTTAGAAGAGACGCTGTTCTTGTGTGAGAAATGAAGCACGTACAAGTGCTTTTATTCTTGAGAACCTCTATCTCACCACCAACGTTCTCATGTTGAAAATAGCCTTTGTTTGTATTTTTGAGCAAGTTGAAACAGTAATAAGACACAAACATCAACATTTAATAGCTTTCCATTTGCACCTCAAAGGTTTTTGCATTTATACTTTATTACAAGTGTCTCTGAATTAGCAATTTTTCCATATGGAGCTCTTATTTTGCAGGTTTTTTTTTTGTTTTTAAAGGAGGGGAGGATGGGCTAACCAGAGCAGAATCTGTCACGGTGACATTTGTGTCCCCTGGCGGAGCAGCAGGGGTCCTCTTCACCTCCGTAACCTTCAACTTTCAGCCTTCACCCCCTTTCAGGCTCCCTCTCGCATCCAGCACACGGCCAATATGTCCGGTGGGAGGGATAGACGAACGTAGAGCGAAGTGAGAGCAATCCAGAGGGGGTGCGGGAGTGAGGAGGACAGAAAGCTGCAGGGGAGGGCAGGAGACAAGAAAACGAGCCAAGCATGGCTCGTGAGAAGAGAAGGAGGGTTGTAAAGGAGGCAGAAATTCCAATTTAAACTTTATTCCTTGTTGATTTTGAAAATTTCACCATCTTACACAGATTTCTAAGAGAAATGTTAATCAATAGATGGAAAATAAGTAGTGAAGCAATCGAACAGAGCATTATGAGTGACATTATTATGACATGAGTTGTTGGCCAGCGTCGCCGTCTTTATATCTTTTGATATAATATCCATTTCTCTCACCTCTTTATGAACGCCTGTTCCTTAAAATGAAGCACAAACGTAAATCCTTTCCATTGTCATCAGGCTTATACTGGTTTCTAGTTATAGTTTTCCTTGCTGCTCTATAGGGAGAATCTTTATCACGTACTGGTCCATCTTCACGACTCGAGTACAAGACGGTGCAAAACAGGGGAAATATCTTAGGATCTTAGGAGTAGGGATGGGCGGTATGGACTAAAAAATGTATCACGGTAATTTCTGGCATTTATCCCGATAACGATAAAAATGACGATTTAAAAAAAATACCAATTCAACTCCACCTTTGTAACTATAAATCTATCACCACATTCAGTCTTTGGAGCCAAATCACTGCTCTAAAATATACTAAATGCTACTAAACTACACCAATTAAATTGAATTAATAAAAAACAATTAAATGAGTTACACCTGTACTGCAAAACTGTAATGACTCAGATCCGCCATGTTTGTTACACAAACACGCTCATTTCTTTCCTTCGTTCCTTCCTTCCATAAATCCGGCTTTACACAAAAACGTCATCAACGGGAATTTATCGTTTTTACGGCGAGATGACAAATTCTTACCGTGGGGAATTTCTTTGACGGTATATCGTGAACGGTAAAATATCACCCATTCCTACTTAGGAGTTAAAATCTAAAAATTGTCTCGTTGAGCATCCTCACTTGTGAGCTTGTGCAGGAATCCGAGGTTTCACCCGTCTCACCGTACTTCTGATGGAGTTTCTCCATCCAGTTCGTTTGTTCATTTGATTGGAGATAAAGTGCTGAGTCGAATGGATGCACCGTTAACAGACTTCATGACGAGCTGATGGGGATCAATTAATCTGACTCAGCTGTGCCGGAGGAGAGAAACGTGTAACACGTGCAGGGCTGCAGCCCTCCAGGACAAGAGCAGTTTTTTTAATTTCTAACCTTTATTTAACCAGGAATAATCCCATTGAGATTCAGAATCTCTTTTTCAAGGAGGTCCTGGCCAAGACGGCAGAACAGTAGGTCCACATAAAATACACACTTGAACATCATTAGAGTATAATCACTGTGCATTCAGGAGTCGCATAGTCCCTTGATCCTGGCTTCAAAATCTTCCATTCTTGGGAGATAATCCAATTTAAGATGACTCTGCAATTTATAGTAGGACGAGGGTGAGAATGCTTATGCTTTGAAGGCACGTTCTCGTACGAGGAAGAGTGTACATAATCAATCTGTCCTGCCTGAGAGACTATATCTTTTGGTGTTGACTTTAGAAACCAAGAGAGAACATAAATAAGGGGGCGAGTCACACAGGATGGCCTATAAAGAAGACAATTCAATTCAATTTTATTTATATAGCGTCTATTACAACAGAAGTTGTCTCTAGGCGTTTTCCAGAGACCCAGAACATGATCCTTGAGCAGAGGTGTCAAGTAACAAAGTACAAATACTTTGTTACCTTACTTAAGTAGAAATTTTGGTTATCTATACTTCACTGGAGTAATTATTTTTCAGACGACTTTTTACTTTTACTCCTTACATTTTCATGCAATTATCTGTACTTTTTACTCCTTACTTTTTAAAAACAGCCTCGTTTATTCTATTTCATTTTGGCCTTAAAAAAAAACAATCCAGTTAAATTGCTCCATCCGGATAGAATGAATTTGGTTGTGGTTGTTTCAGATGTTCTTGTCCAGTTTTGTTCTTACATCCGTTCCCTCAGATTCCTGCAACTAAACTTGGATGTACATTCCAATAAAGGTTAGGATAAATGATAACATGCCCTCTGAAGTTTGACTTTTTGCACCATTACAAAACTTATAGGCCACTAGTCATCATATCTTCTTCTCTCTGAAACACATGTTAATGCTCAATAGTCACATATATGGTTCTTTAATATATTTGCATTATACTAAGATGCATTCATTTTCAATGGCTTTTGTCCGTAATGGCTTTTTCCCCTTACATTACTTTTACTTTTATACTTTAAGTAGTTTTGAAACCAGTACTTTTATACTTTTACTTGAGTAAAAAACTTGAGTTGATACTTCAACTTCTACAGGAGTATTTTTAAACTCTAGTATCTATACTTCTACGTGAGTAATGAATGTGAATACTTTTGACACCTCTGCCCCGAGCAATTATTACATAAAACATAACATAAACAGTGGCAGGTAAAAAAAAACTCCCTTAGTGGGAGAAAAACCTTAGCCAAACAGTGGCAAGGAAAACTCCCCAACACCAGTGTTCCCATCTAGGACTGTATAAAGAAGGCCAGCCAACAGTCTCATAAAGACTACAGTGACGAGCACGAAAACCTAAATCTGTTATAAGTCTTAATGCTGCCATGATACACTGAATCCAGCGT